>NW_021319682.1:3676897-3749684 GCF_001605985.2 Dendrobium catenatum | reverse complement strand
GGATATATGGCTTGGGTTCACAGGGCTATGCGTATGAGGGCAGTTCATCCACCTCAGCATTTTATGATCCAAGTACTGGAGTTGAAGAAACTGTGAGTCAGAGGGTTGCAGCATTGACTAGAGAGATTGAAGAAATGAGAAGGGTTCAAAGTGAAATGCAAGCAGAGCTGCAATCCTACAGAGTTGAAAATCAGAGGAAGCAAGAAGAAGAGCAGCGACGAACATCTCGAGACAGCGAGGATACAGATGAGGAGTAGAACTTGTGACTTATGTTTATTGTGACTTTGTGAATTTGTGAAATTCCGAACTTGTGAACTTATGTTTTATGGTTGAACATATTGGTTGTGCTTATCATTGGTAAACTTCTGAACTTATGTTTTATGTAATGTTCAATATTGGTTGTGCTTATGTATATTTTTGTGAATATAGCGGCGTTTTTGCCCAAATCTTGTTGATTGAATATAGCGGCGTGTTGCCAAAATCTTGTTATATATTGTTTTCTGTGTAGGTTTTAGAATCTAGGGTAAACCTCCCTCATATAGAGGGGAGGCTGTCATTTTTTTTTGCAGGTGCTACAGGTTTGGCCGCCAGAAACTATGATACCGGATGGCTTTTCAACATCCGCCGGTAACTTCGTTAAACCGCCGGTAATATGCAAGCGGTTACCCGACGGCCGTCGGCGGGTGTCCGTTGAAAGCACGGCGGTCTAGATCGCCGTTACTACCGTCGGTCTGGACTGCCGGTAACTGTCGGTGTTTTACCGACAGTTTACCGATGCTTCCCGGTGGTTAATTAACCTCATGCTGGTCACCGAAACCGCCGGTAAGCCGTCGTTGAAGTACCGCCGGTACGTCGTCAGTATCTTGACCGGCGGTAGATCGACCGGAACACCGCCGGTACAAAGCAACAGAATAACCGGCGGTATAAGTCGCCGGAACGTCATCAGCTAATTAAGCCGTCGGTAAAAACCGCTGGAAAATAGTTTTCTACGCCATTTTTTTCGGAGGTTCATCACCCGCCGCACAGCCGCCAGTAGCTTCCAAAATCGCCGGTTTTTCACCCAAACCGCTGGAAAAAATCGCCAGTTTTGGGTGATTTTCCTTTAGTGAGTGTCACGGCACTCAAGTTCGATCCTATACATCCTATAAATAGATTTAAATTATTATTTGTAGAATTCAATTGCCCAATTAAATATTTAGTACTTTTCATTATAATTCTCTAGTGACCCCTTAGAGTAAAGACTAAGGGAGGTTAGGGAAGTGCAATATAAAATCTCTAGAAGTTTTTATCATATATTTGTATAAGCAACTTTGTATGTGAAGGAAGGAGTGTAGAGAAGATACTTTGATCCATCTTAGTGATTAATTTCTTACTACTTCTCTTACACTTTGTTCTTATATGAATAAAATGATTATGAGTTTTCCTGTTACTTCTTCCATGTTTGGCTAAATCTCTTATTTTGGGATAATGATTTAAAGTGCATATTAAAAAACTTTTGCTCTTTTATGAAAATAATAATTTTTTTAATATTTCCCATTTTTCATTTAATAATATAATTTATTATATGTAATTAAAACCTAGAGTGACGTATAGCCTCACCGGAGGAATATAAGAATAATTAGGAATATTAAAATAGAATATTGACATGCCTAGATATAGGATGTTTGAATATTCTAGATTCTGTGGAGATAGTAAAACTATGCGAAGATAAATAATATTTCTTTTCACCCCTACATGAATGATAGAGATATAATGATGCATAGGCTCTTATGCACATCTATAATTAAGAGTCTCATTGAAAAGATATGTTATTTATAAATATATAAGTCCAAAATATAATTATTAAAATTGTATCAACTATTTTCACTTATTTTTTATTCAGTGGTAAGAACTTGAAAACTTAACTTTTCATTTAGTAGGATAAATTCATGCAATAGGAGTAAGCAGTAATAGTCCTACTATAATATAACTAAACTCTTCCTCATGGATTTGACACTCTACTCTATCACTTTCTTACTTGATTTTGTATTTATACTTACAAAAATTAGTGGGTGTTATAAATTTCATATCAAAGAAAATGTAAGCATATTTCAAATTAAGCAACTTTTATATTAAGTTCACCATTAACTTATCACATTGTACGCTCTCCATCACTAACTTAAATCTAGGTTCAGAGGCAGACCTCAAATCATAAGTCCTCACCGTTCAAGAATAAAATCCCACCTATCTAATAAAATATCAACTCAAAAATAAAAAATTCCTCTTAAAATAATAAATCCCAATAAAGAATATATTGGAGGATTTCTAGGTGGTCTAAAAATTTTAGTGCTCCCTACTTTTCTTTTTTTAACTCGATAAGAACTATTCAACTTTGATCTTTCTTCTTGAAAATTTATATTTCTTTCCTTGTCTTCAATATTATAAATTAAAGGGTATGAAATCACTGCTTTAATTGAGAGTTTTTTAGGAGCACACTCTTATGATGTAATTAATCATAAGGGATTTCTTAGAAAATTGAGAACTCCATATTAAAGTAAATCCTATTTTATTTCTATAAAATAGGGAAAAAAATCTTTGGAATGCTGATCTTTAATTAAAACTCATTTCTATTTTCAAATATCCTTGTAAAATGTTATTATCATCACCCAAGATGATATAATATTCTCTTTAGTGTATTTGATTGTAGGAATTGTTGAATTTTCAAAACCCATTTCTCTATTCAAATGATTTCTACATAATTTCATGTTCATCTTTTCAAGATGATATTTTGTTCTTTGTACTATGTTTGATTATAAAAAGGATATTTTCTAAAACCCTATTTTAACATTAAAACTATTATAGAATATCATATCCATCCAAGGAATATAGTATTGTTGTTCCGGCACTCTAAGTGATTCTGAGGCAATCTTAGGGATTTCTCGTCTCTACATCTTCTCTCCTCTCCTGGCTTGGTTGATCTAGTTTTTCTGTGCTTTCTCCCTTCTTTGTCTTATTTTTGGTGTTTATAGAGCTATGTTTTGAGGTTTTTCGAGTTATTTTTGGTGGAGGGAGTTGATGACTCCGACGTCATCCTTATCGGCTGCTACTTTGTTCCCTATTGGTAAGACCCATTCCTTTAAGGATGCATTAGTGAGTTCTTCTTCTCCTTCTGCTAGGGTTCATTTTGTGCACACTACTTTTAAGGGTCGTCCTACCCTAATGTTCGATGATTCGGTTGATTCGTAGCTAGTTGAGCCTTTTGCTTTCACCTTAGTGGTAAATTTGTTTTTCGTCATCCTAATCTAAATGTGATTCTAAATTTTTTTGTAAACCTTAAACTATTATGTTCCTTCCATATCGAATTATTGGATTCGCATCATATTATGATACAGCTTACCAAAAATTTGGATTACAATCGCATTTTCTCTAGGAGACTGTATTATATTCAAGCATGCCAAATGAGGTTAATCAAATTGACATCAAATTTTAATGTTTAAGAGGAATCTCCTATTACGTCTGTGTGTCTCTCTTTACCGAATGTACGCATTCATTTCTTTAACTCTTAAATATTATTTGTATTGGCTTCAATTTTTGGTAGACCCTTACAAACTGACCAAGCTACTGCTTCTAGCTTTAGACCTTTAGTGGCTCATGTTTTAGTTGAGTTGGATGTTTCTAAGAAGCACCTAAATGAGATTTGGCTTGGTTTGGAATTAAATGTCTATTTTTAAAAAGTGGAAATTAAACACCTACCAATGTTTGGTTCACATTATAAGATGCATGGTCATGGGGTTAATGAATGCTTTCGATTGCATCCTCATCTCCGTAAGGAGAAAGTCTCATCTAAAGCTATACAATAAAATAGTAATTCTTTAGGTGATGATGAGAATGTGGTTACCAATTTATTAGTGGAGGGAAATGTTTCTATATTTTAGTGTACTATGGAGAATAATACTAATCATCTGATTGAGGGTCCTGCTGCTAAGGAACAGGAGACTAATGATAAATCTATTCCCTATACTTTAACCTAGAAGGAATTTTCTAATCTTGAATCTGATTGTGATCGTGAAGATAACTCTATATCTTCTTTTCATATGGAGGGTCAAGATGTTGATTAGAAAAGGTCAGATAGTATTATTAATCCTAACATTGGTTCTTCTTCTGAAAATATTATTTGTGTTTCTAAAAATAACTTAATTGATATGGAATCTTTAATGGTTACAAATAATTCTACCAATTTGGCTTCTAATCCCTTTATTATTGCTATTCAGGAGAATGGTCAAGATGACATGGTGGATGGTGGTGTTGGCAAACATAAATCGATTGTGATGGACAGATGTTCCTTAGAGCAGGAGTTTTGGCAGGAAGGTTTGACTGATGATAGTAAGCTTCATTCAAAAAATGCACTCTAATAGTGATGTTTTTACTTATTCAGAGGATATGGATATTATGACTAAATCCTTTGCTAAAGATGAAAATGATGCTAGTTTCATCAAGTTTCATAGTAAAAGAGGCAAGAAAATATAATATCATATTGCATCCTCCTAGAACCACCTGCTCACATACTCCTTTTTTCTTTATATTTAATTACATTATTTGGAATGTTAGGGGTATTGGTTGTCCCTCATCTCGGTTAAGAGCTAAAAACCTTTGTCGTGTTCATAATGCTTCTATTCTTATTTTGCTTGAGATTTTTATCTCATCTAATAAGCTCATTAGTACTGCTCAATTTTTGGGTTTTAAGTATGCTTTTGCGAATGTGGATAATAAAATTTTGGTGTTATGGGAGGATCCTATTAAAATTGAAGTTATTGGTGACTTTATTCAAGTAATGCATTGTATGGTGGAGGTTTTTAATTTCCTTTGTTGTGCTTCTTGTGTGTATTTCTTCTCATTATATTAGGAAAACCCTTTGGGATCAACTCATTAATTTTTATAGTATTTGTACTTTTCCCTGGCTTATTGGTGGTGATTTTAATGCTATTACTAATCCTTCTAAGAGAATAGGAGGCTCTTCTCCCTCTTATCAGTCTATGGAGGACTTTAGTAACATGATCTTGGATTGTAATTTAATTGATGTTGGTTTTGCGGATAACAATTTCACTTGGAATAAAGGTCACTTATGGCAATGTTTAGACCATGTGCTATTTAATGATTCTTGGATTAACTCTTTTAATGATATTACTATTGAGCATCTTAGTATGACTCTTTCTGATTACTCCCCTTTGTTAATTAGCCTAAATTTTAATGCCCCTTCCCAATTCATATTTAAAAATATGTGGTTACTTCATGACTCCTTGGATGTGGTTCATAATTATTGGTATGCTCCTTTACATCTGAAAAACTCTAGTTTTGGCATGAGGAGACTGTGGTTTAAGCTGAAAAGGCTTAAGAAGGTCTTGAATTGGTGGAATCAATATGTTTTTAAAACCTATTTACCAATATTTTGAATGCTGAGCAACAAGTGAATAATTTTGAATCTACTTCTTAAGTTGATCCTTTTTTATGCTAATTTCATCCTATTAAGAAATACTAAGGATTTTCTTTTTAAACTCCAAGCATAGGAGGAGGTTTTTTGAAATAAAAAGCTGTTGATAAACGTATGGTTGAAGGTGACAATAACACTAAATACTTCATGCCTTAGTTTAGCGGAAAAGGGCTAAATTTTGCATTAATAAAATTCTTCGGGAATATGGCACTTTCTCTGAGAATTATATGGAAATTGCTAGTCTAGCGGATGAGCATTTTCAAAATCGTCTTAATAAGAATTTTACTCAGATTCATATTCATAACTCTACTTTTATTCTTAACCATATACATTAAGAGGAGAATGACAATCTTTCTAAACCTCCTTCCTTTGGGGAAGTTAGAAAGTTTCCTTTTTGTTTCAATAGTAATTCTATGGATGTCTGATGGTTTTACTACTCCGTTTTTTTAAAAATCACTGAAAATTATTAATAATGATATCTTTTCTGTTGTTTTGGATTTCTTTGCTGGTAATTGTATCCCTAAGTTTTTTACCTCTACTTTTATTGTGCTTATTCCCAAAAAACAACTTTGTTAGCTCTTAGAATGATTTCAGACCTATTAGTCTTTGTACTTTCTTTAATAAGTTGATTTCTAGAATTCTCATGAATCATTTAACTCATATATTACCTAGAATTATTTCCTCTTTTCAGATGGGTTTTGTGAAAGGGAGGGCCATTGCTAATAATATTTGGTTGGCTAAAGAATTTTACCAAGATCTGGATGTCAGGGTGAGAGGGCGTAACTTTATTTTGAATATGGATATTGACAAGGCTTATAAAAATATTGATTGGAACTCTATTTATAATATTTTGCATCTATTTGGTTTTAATTCAGTCTTTATTAAGCTTATTAAAAATTGTATTAAAAATGTTTATTTTTTTATTATTGTTAATGGGTATAGTAATGGGTTTTTTAAATCTTCTCATGGTTTAAGACAGGGTGACCCGATTTTGCCTGTTCTTTTTATTATTATTGTTGAATTTTTATCTAAAGGCATTACGAATCTCTTTGAGAATACTCCAAGTCTTTATTTTAGAATGTTGGGAGGTTTTCCTATTTCTCATCTTTGCTTTGCTAACAATTTTATTGTTTTTACTAATGCTTATGTTAACAGGATTCATAAACTTATGAATTTTTTCGATCAATTTGAGATGGTTAGTGGTTTATCTCTTAATAAAAATAAATGTTATTTTGTTACTTCTAAGAGGGTTCCTAATGATCATGTTTTGGCCATTAAAGATTTAACTGGCTTTATGCATGGCCAATTACCCATGAAATATCTTGGGGTTGCTATCTTTAAAGGTCATAAGAAAACTTTTCTTTTTTATGATCTTATTACCTCTATTCAGAATAAGTTTTTATCATGAGATTCCAACTTTCTAAGCTTTGCTGGTATATTAACTCTTATTAAAAGTGTTCTCTGCTCCTTGTCGGTTTATATCTTTTAGACTTTACTACCGACTAAAGAGGTTTGTAATAGAGTGCATGAACTTATTTATATATATATATATTTTTTGGAAATGTACTTCGAGCAACTCCAAAATTTTGTGCTACTTGGGACAAATGTTGTGGTGTTTTGGCTGAAGGAGGTTTAGGTTGTAAAAGTATGAATGACTTAGCTTATGCTTTTTATTTTAAATTATGGTATAATTTTTGTGCTAAAGTGAGCCTTTGGGCTAATTTTATGTCTCCTAAATACTGTGTTGGTAAACATCCTTCTACATATGTTTTTAATCAAGGTGATTATATAGTTTGGAAGAGACTTTGTAAGGTTGAATGGACTATTGAGCCTTTCATTTCTTGGGGGCTTGGTGAGGGAAATATTTTCTTTTGGCATGATAATTGGTTGGATAATCCATCTATTGATTCCATTATGAATACTTCTTCTATTGTGGTTGTTAAGGTTAATTATTTCCTTAATAATAATTGTTAGGATTATGAAAAACTTTCTAATGTCATCCCGAATTTCATTATTCATCAAATTTTGAACCTACCTATCAATACTGCTTCTAATGATATTATCTTATGTGATTTGTTTAAAGATGGTGGCTTTCATTTAAAAAAATGCTTGGCATGGCTTTTGGACTAAAAAAATTTTGAGAAGGTTTTCTCTACTATATGGCATAAGAGTATTCCTTCTACTGTGGTCATCTTTGTCTGGAGAATCTTGCATATATTTATTCCCACTGATGATAATCTTATTAATATAGGCTTTATTTTGCCTTCCAAATGCAATGTTGTTACCATTTGGAGAGTATACTTCATGTTTTTATTTCTGACCCTATTGCTACTAAAACTTGGGTTTATTTTGATGACATGTTTCAATTAAATTACTTTAATATGCATTTATCCCTGTAGTCTATGCTTAATGCTTGGTTCATTAAGACTAAAGGGCACATCAAAAATATCATTCCTTCTCTCATTTTATGGTTTTTATGGTTAGAAAGGAATAATTCTCTTTTTAATGGTATTCGTATGAATCATCTTATGGTTATCCAGAAGGTTAAAGATAAGATTTTTGCCTTATTTTATGTTAATATGATTTCTTCCAAGAACTTCAAGAATTATGCTTTTGTGGGTTCTAGTTTAGGCCTTAATTGGGAGGAAGGTCATATTGCCAAAGCCTCTAGAATTATCTTTTGGATCAAACCTCCCATTAAGTTCCATAACCTAAATGTGGATGGTGTTAGCATTGATTCCACTGTTGGCTGTAGTGGAGTTATCAAAGATAGTGATGGTATTCTTATTATGGCTTTTGTTGGCCCCCTTCAGAATGGGGATGTTTTCCTTGCTACTACTTTAGCTATCCTCTATAGTTTAAGGTTATGTATTTCTCTCAACTTAACAAATGTGTTTATTAAGGTTAATTATAATTATAATTTCTAATTCTTAAACTCTGGTGAAGATATGGGCTGCAATACTAACCTTTTTATATGGTTAGGGAGATAAAGAATATTTTGATTTTTTGAATTATTTATTCTATGATATTTGCAATAAGGGTAATGTTTGTGCTACTTGGCTTGCTAATTGGGGGTGTGGACTTGAGGTTTTTTCGAATTTGATTGGGACTAACCTTTAGATGTATCTTAAAGGGCTTCTTATACTTGATCATATTGGTCTTCCCTATATTAGAACCTAGGTTGTTTTGGTTTTGGTGGCCCTGTGTGGGTTTTTGGGCCTTGCTTTCTTCTTTTTTGGTGGACTGGTATTATTCTTTCTGGTGCTTTTGTTGGGTTTTCCTATCTGGTTGCCTGGTTGGGCAGGAGATGTTTTGGTATCTTCTTCTCTATGTTGGTATTGAGCTTTTTAATCACTACTGGTTGGGTGATTCTATGGTTGTTGTTTGGGGTTCTTTTCTCCAGGTTGTTGTTACGTACCTTGGAATGTTGTTGCTGTTAACCGTCTGGTTTTTAGAGTTTTCTTTTTCTATTGACTGGTGTTGTTTTTTTGTGTGCTATAGTGGATTTTCTCTCTGGTAACTGTTTGGGTAGGCATTATTCTGGTTTCTTCCGTTCTATGTTGTCATTAAGATTTTAGATACCTGCTGGTTGGATTGTTCATTGGTTATCATTTGGGGTTATTTCTTTCATGTGGTTGTTTACTACTTGGGGCTTTTCCTACTATTATCCATCTGGTTGTTGGGTGAGTTGAATCATAACCTGGGTTGGCATGAGTGGGATAATTTTCTAGTTGGTTGGTTGTTGGATTTTGCCTTGCTGCCTACATGCCTGGTAGGGCCGGTTCTTGACAGGCATTTTATGCTAGTATCGCTTTAGAGTTTTCTTTTTCTATTGACTGGTGTTGTTTTTTTGTGATATAGTGGGGATTTTCTCTCTGGTAACTGTTTGGGTAGGCGTTATTCTGGTTTCTTCCGTTCTATGTTGTCATTAAGATTTTAGATACATGCTGGTTGGATTGTTCATTGGTTATCATTTGGGGTTATTTCTTTCATGTGGTTGTTTACTACTTGGGGCTTTTGCAACTATTATCCCTTCTGTTGTTGGGTGAGTTGAATCATCACCTGGGTTGGCATGAGTGGGATAATTTTCTAGTTGGTTGGTTGTTGGATTTTTCCTTGCTGCCTACATGCCTGGTAGGGTCGGTTCTTGACAGGTCATTTTATGCTGGTATCGGTCTTGAGTACTTGGAGTTTTATTAGCATTTTATTGGTTGTCTTCATGCAGATTGATATACTAATTCTTCTACTATTATTTTTTATAGCCTGGGTGGGCTTGGTTTTTATGGAGGTTATGGTGGCTGTGGGTATTTCAATGCTTTTACTAGTTATTTTGGTGATTGCTTTGGGTGGGCCAATTATATGTGGTTTCTCACTCATTGGGTTATTTGCTTGCTAATTATGGACATTAGTGGTTACCTTTTTAATATGGTTCTACCTGGGTTATATTGTGACATTGGTTGGTCTATAATACTTATGGGATTCAATGTTTGGTTTATTTTATCCTTAATCTTTTTATCTTTAACCCTTATATATATTATTATTATGTCCTTTGTGCTTATCAAAAATTTTGCAGGAACTTTTTGGTGTTGATGCTTGAAGATTTGGAATTAAGGATGGGTGGTTGCAATTTTTTGAAGTTTTTTTGGTTTTCTCCTTTTTTGGGTGCGTGTTCTTGAGCACCGTAGAATGTACCTAGGGTATTTTGTATTATTTTTTAGTTGGGAACTCAAGCTTGTAGGTTTTTTCTTTTATTTTATGATTGTAGCTCTTATGGTTTGCTCCTTAAGGACTGTGTATCTTTTTCTTTAATTAATGCATAGGCCCGTCCAAGGGTTTTCCCTTAAAAAAAAGAATATCATATCCATCCCTTAAGATAGTATGTTATTCTCAACATAGTATTTAATCTCACAAAATAAGAGCACACCAAAACCGTGTGACATTTATTTTCCCCACAATCTTGTAGTTATTCTAAAAGAGAGAATAATTCATCATTGGATATATCACATACTTGATTACTATATGTGTTATCAGAGCTTTATTGGCCATAAGAATAAATTGTTTACCTCCTCTTCAACTTCTATCTTTGAGGAGTCTACATCAAAATTCACCAAAAGAATTATTCTGAAATGTTTGTTTGCCCTTTTTAGTGTTACTTTTCTCCTTAATATTTTCCTTTAATGGGTGGTTCTTTAAGCTTAGGCATTTAAATCGGATGTGACCTAACCTTTTGCATTCAAAATAAACAATGCCAATGGTAAACTTATTTAACTTTGAATTATTATCTCATTGTTTGTCCTTATGGCACTTATACTTGTGTTTTAGGAATCTTTTAAATTATCTCTTCATTAATTTTACATCTTCATTAATTTTACAACTTTGTGTTCTATTATATTCTCATTTATTTGTGCTCCTATATTTGCATTTCCTTAACTAACATTGTGCTCTTAGGTAATATAAGAGCCAAGTAAATTATCAATAAATTAAAATTTTAAATCTTTAGATTCAGAAATTAGAGTAACCTTGGCTAATCAAGATTTGGGTAAACAAGGTTAGATTTTGTTAACATTTTTTAAGTTAGAAATTTCTCTACCCAAAGCATGTAATGATAATGATGTAATAATTTTTGTAAACCTAGTATAAATATAAAAAATTGATTCACTAGGTTGCATACAAAATATTTTGTATTAATGTAAATGTATATTCATGTAAGTTTTTTTTACTTCACTGTATATTCATATGTTATGAAAATTCTATTCTAAATATATTTAACACTAGTTCAAGTTGAAACAAGCATATAATCCTCAAATTTCAAAGCATAGAAAAAGTAGTTAAAATATTTACATTTAATTATGCTAAATCATGATCTTCTATGGATCATTCAATTAAAAGAATCTCTATTTTAACTTCATTCATAATTCCAAATATATTTACCACTAGTATAAGTTAAAATCTTTAGCTTCTTGCTATAGATGAGATGCCATCCATCCTTCTACCTCCAAGACCAATAGAATTACCGTCCTTAACCACCTTGGCTACCAAGTTTTTCACCCAAAGACATTTTTTGCTAGAGCTCTTCTCTAGGAGCTCCACCATACACAGTAGGAGGACCCAAGGTGTATGATACTAAAGTAACCATGTGAATCCCCTTACACCCAGTGATTCACTAAAGGCAAACTCCCCCTTAACCTCACCTCCTCTCTCCCCCCTTATGATGTGGGCACTCTTCAAAGTTCTCTCAAAAGAAAATATTTTTAACTAAACCTATTTTTTCTTTATCAATAATGTTAAGTTTATAAAGTAGGCTCTTAAAAATCATATTTTCAAATTAATTACTATAATCGTATAGATTGATGCTCTAATTACACATTATGATTAATATACTTCTTATTTTTTAATAGTATTATATGAGGAATAGTAGTATGATATAATTATTCAATCACTCGTCGTTAATCATATTTTATGATATATAATAATATAGAACAATTAATTCAATCAAATTATAGATCATTCAATACAAACTATGGTTCACTAACGAGCTCTCTATTGATCATCCTGTACAATAATGATTATATAGTATGATATTTAATGAAGACAAAATCTTGAATCATGATTCTTCAATTCATCTTGGTATATATTAAACCTAAAATGGTTAATGATAAATAAGAAATTATGCAATATATAAAACATGAATAAGTAAATGATTATCCAATAACATTTATAATCATCAAGAAATATGGTTAAGCTTCCATATTGCAAAAAAATAATTATAACATCAGTTAATGTTTAAAATGGTCCTTTATAATTTCATAACTCAAAAAATATAAAGTAAATTGAATAAATCCTTAAAAATATACAACTTTAAATAAACTCAAATTTATAATGATTACAACTTAGGTCTTTGATATTATAATATGAAATTTTCATAAAATTTGAATTTCATTTGGTTGGTCAAATCATAAACCCTAATTTAACCTTTTAATAAAATCCTAATTATATATTCAAATCACTTCAAATGACTAGTTCTCATGCTCTGATGATTCCAAGTGCGACTCCAGTTTCCTCTGTTCATCTTTATGGTTTCTAATGTTGCTTCCAAATCGTGGTTTTGATTCCAATTTTTTTGCCTCAATTCATTCCCTTTTTGAGGCCATAGGGCCTTAGGTCGTTCTCATCTCCTAATGGAGGCGGGTCCATCCTCTACGATTCCTGATGCTTGGGCTATTCCACCTTCAGCACCAAATACTCCATCGAAAGGTTTGTTTATTAATGGTGATTCTATTTATAGGTCTCGTTCTTTTTAAGATATCTTGGCGGGATCTTCCTCTTTAAAGGATCCTACCTTTTTGTTCACTAACTCGATGGAAAAAGGCCATCCTATGATTTTTATGTCCGAAGATGATATTCTTAAACTTGCTAGTCCTTATTAGTTTACACTTACAGGTAAGTTTTTGGTTTGTCAACCAAACCTTGATGAAATTTAAAACTTTTTTAGGAAGTTGAAATTATCTGGTAATTTCTCTATTGGTTTGCTTTCTGCTAGACATGTTTCAATCCACTTATCCAATGATCTTGATTATAGTAGAGTTTTTGCTAAGAGAGCTTATTACATTTTGAACTGTTAATTGAGATTACTTAAATAGATTTCATTTTTTGATGTCAAAGAAGAACCGCTTATTGTTCTATTTTAGATTTTGTTTCCTAATTTACATTTGCATTTCTTTAACTCTCATGTTTTATATGCTTTGGGGTCTATCTTTGGTAGACATATTCAAACGGACCAAGCTACACTTGAAATTTGGACTTTGTTCGCATTAAACTGGGTTTTAATTTTTCTTTTGGCAATTATACTAATAAAATTTAGATTTTATGGAAACACTTTATTACTTTAGATGTTATTATGGATTTTCCTCAATTGATTCATACTAATATTACTTTCAATCAAGTTTCTTTGTATGCTTCTTTTGTTTATGCCTCATGTTCTAGATTAGGGAGAAAAGCTCTTTGAGATCAAATTTTTTATTTTTCCTCATTTGTTAATGCCCCTTGGTTTGTTGGTGGGGATTTTAACTGTATTACTTATGTTACTAAAATATTTGGAGGTAAGCCTCCTAATTTTTATGCTATAGAGGATTTCAATAATATAATTATGAATAGTAATATGCATGACATTTGTTTTTCTGGAACCTTTTTTTACTTGGAACAAAGGTACTATGTGGCAAAGACTGGATCGCATCTTTTTTAATAACTATTGGATTTCCTCTTTTCCTAATACTCACATTGAGAATTTAACACATACTTTATTTGATCAATCCCCTTTGTTATTAATCATTAATAGGGTTAGTAGTAATACTTTTCAACCTTTTAGGCTCCAAAACATCTGGCTTCTTGATGATAATTTCTTACAAACTGTGCAAAGCAATTGGGATGCTCCTCTTTTCCCTTTTGATAATGTTTATGGTATGACCAGGCTTTGGTTTAAACTTAAAAGCCTTAAGCAAAAACTTAGGTGGTGGAATAAATGTATCTTTAAGAACATATTTTCTAGTATCTTACATGTTGAATAAGATGTGGATAATGCTGATATGGCTCGCATGCAAATTTCTTCTTTTGAAAATTTGTCTATTCTGAATGAAGCCAAGACTACTTTGTTCAAGCTTCAGGAAAAAGAGGAGGCTTTAGAGATAAAAGGCCTCCACTAAATTCCTGGTGTAGAGTGACTGTAATACTACTTATTTTCACAACATTACTAATCATAATAAAGTTAGTAGGCAGATTCATAAGGTCATGTCCTATGATGGTAATATTATTGATATTCCAGATTTGATTTCTTCCTCCCGTATTGAGTATTTTCCTAAAGCATTTAACTATAATTTTATTCCTGATTTTAATATTAATTTATCTCTTTTATGCCTTCTCTTATCACAGAGGATGATAATTTGATGTTAACTAACATTCCTTTTGAAGAGGAAATTTGGTGTATTTTGAAAGACATGAACTCTGACTGTGTTGATAGTCCTGAAGGTTTCACCAACAAATTTTTTCAGAAAACCTGGGATATCATTAAGAGAGATCTTTTTAATGCTATGGTGGATTTTTTTAGGGGTAATCCTATTCCTAAATCTTTTACTACTACTTCTATAACTTTAATCCAAAAATCTAATAACATTAATTTTTGGAATAATTTTTGTCCTATTAGTTTATGTATATTTTTCAATGAAATATTTCTAAAATTATGATGGGAAGGTTCGCTTTAATTCTTCCTAATATTATCTCCTTGGAACAAACTGGTTTTGTGAAATATAGATCCATATTTGATAATGTTTTACTTGCTCAAGAATTAGTGCATGATTTGCATGCTAAGGTTTCTTATGGTAATATAATTTTCAAAGTTGACATCACTAAAGCTTATGATAACCTCAATTGAGAATTTCATTATACCATTTTAAGGCAATTTCGTTTCAATTTTCAATTCATTAATCTTATTAAAAATAATATTGAGTTCTATTATTTCTCTGTTATTTTTAATGGTAAGTCTCATGGCTTTTTCAAATCTTCTCATGGTTTAAGACAAGGAGATCTTATATCTCGTACTCTTTTTATTATTGATGTAGAATTCTTATCTCGTGGCATTAACAATATTTTTAGGATTCACCCTACTTTGTATTATATAATGGGTGGTGGGCTTCCCATCACTCATTTGAGCTTTGTAGATGAATTCATTATTTTCTCTATTGGTTCTTTTAAAATGTTGTATATTCTCTTCAAATTTCTTAGTTCCTTTCAACATGCTAGTGGTTTAATTTTTAACTCTTATAAGAGTTATTTTATTTCTGATAATTCTATTTCTTCTAATCGTATTAATAGTATTAAAAGAAAATTTGGTTTGAATAAGAAACTTCTGACATTAAAGTATCTGGGCATGCCTCTTTACAAGGGTAAAAAGCATTCTCATTTATTTGATGATAATTTATCTACTATTCATAAGAAACTATCTTCTTGGGCTTTTAATTTTCTTTCTTATGGTGGTAGACTTGTTCTTTTTAAACATGTTCTGTGATCTATTCCAATATATTTATTTCATACTTTGTGTCTAACTTAAAATGTTTATAGTTGAATGGAGAATTTATTTAATAAATTTCTTTATGGTTCTAAGGTTGATAATCGTTCTATTGTTTGGGGCTCTTGGAGAAATTGTTCAAGGGCTATGAAGGAGGGAAAATTAGGTTTCAAAATATTTATGGATATGACCATGACCTTTAATCATAAATTGTGGTTTTGTTTTAGAGCTAAAAGAGTTTATGTGCCAAGTTTATGGTTTCTAAGTATTGTGGTGGGAATCATCCTTTAATTTGTGGTTTTAGAAATAGTGACTCCTCAACTGGAAAAGATTATGTAACCTTAAGTGGGAAGCGGAAGAATCCATTCATTGGCGTTTGGGAGTTGGGAACATTTTTTTATTTTTTTTTAGCAAGATAAAGGGTTGGATAATTTTTCTATTGTTAATCTCTTATATACTCACTCTATCTCTGCTCGTAAAGTTAAAAATTTTATGAGCAATGAGGGCTGGAATATTGATCTTCTTTCCAATTTTGTGCCTGATTGTATTATTAAGTTAATTCTTAAGATTTTGATCCATTTGGAGAATGATGATTGCAATTTGTTTAACCATTCAAATGATGGAAAATTTTAAACTAAACAAGTTTGGAATTCCATTAGGAATAGTTTGCCCAAGAACTCTCTTTATTTATTTTTATGGCATGCTAGTATTCTCACTACTTACTCTTTCCTTCTTTGTAGAATCTTGCATAATTACTTGCATGTTGATTCTCTTCTTTTAAAGAAAGGTTCTATATTGCTTCTAAATGCCAATGTTGCTATCACATTAATAATATGAATCATGTGTTTATTCAGGGGCCTATTGCTATGAAAGTTTGGATTCAATTTGACAATATATTTAATGTGCTTTATACTATTCATTTTAATTCTATTAGAGATCTTCTTAAAGAGTGGTTTATTCCTAGTAATGGTCATATTAAGATCCTCCTTGTCATTATTTGTTGGTTCTTATGGAGTAGTAAGAATGATTCAAAATTTTAGAATATTAAAATGGATGCTTTAACTGTCATTTCTAAAGTGAAGAATAAAATTTATCAGCTTTTTGTGGCTATGCTTTTAAAGGTTGATTCTTTTAAAGGTTTCCTTCATGTGGCGTGTGAGTTTGGGTTGATTTTTAGTCCCTATACTACTAAATGTAATGATAGGATTATTCACTAGACAAAGCCCTTTGAGGGATGTTTTAAACTTAATACTGATTGTGCCAGGAATAATCAAAATACGGGTTTTGGTGGTACTATCATGGATTCTAATGGTTTTGCGATTGTAGCTTTTACGGGACCATCCACTACAATTAGTGCCCTTCAAGCTGAAGTTTAGAGCCTCCTATTTAGGATTCAATTATACATTTCGCTTGGCATCACTAATATATAGGTTAAAGTTGATGCTATGCTCATGATCAATTATGTTGATGGTAACATCCCCTCCAATCCTGCTAATTACTATAAGCTTAGAAATATTAAGTATTTCTAAGCTATTGATGATTTCTTTAAAACTGGTGTCATGTTTGAGGAATGGAAGGATACTCTTCTTATTCTTATTCCTAAGATTAAGAAGCCTTTGTTACCATCTAACTATAGACCTATTAGATTATGCCAGTCTACTTATAAATTTGTGGCTACAATGATATTGAATAGAATGAAGGGCTTTATTACTAACTGTATTACTGAAGAACAAGCTGCTTTTCTTCATGGTAGATATATTTCTGATCATTGTCTCTTAGCTCAAGAAGTTATCCACAAACTTAGAATGTCTAAAAGGAAGAAGGGGTTAATGGCAGATAAGCTTGACATGGAACAAGCTTATGATAGTATGAATTGGAAAACTTTATCTAAAGTGTTAAGCATGTTTGGTTTTCCAAGGAAAATGAATTTGCTTATTATGGAATGTGTGAGGAATGTTAGATTCTCCTTTATCATTAATGGGAAAACTTCCAAATGAATATGTGCTGAAAATGGCTTTAGACAAGGTTGTCCTTTGTCTCCTTATTTGTATATTTTGTGCTCACAACTTTTCTCCTTAGCAATGAAGCATCAAGGTCAAGGTTTGGGAATTCATATCTCAAAAAGAGCTAACTTGGTTAGTCATTTATTGTTTGCTGATGATATTTTGCTTTTCTCTCATGCTTCCAAAGGTTTTGCTATTAAGATGAATAATATCATTATGGATTTCTGTTTGTGGATCGGCTTAAGGGTTAATAATGCAAAATCTCAGATTTTATTCAGTAAAGGTATGGATAGAATGGAGATGATAAAGGTGAAGCAAATTCTGAAATTTAAAACCGTTGAAGAATTTCATTATCATGGAATCAAATTGATGATGAGAAGACCTGTTTACAATGACTTGAAATTCATTGTAGATTCCATTCTGCTTAAGTTGAACACTTGGGGAAGTAAGTGTCTTTCATTAGCTGGTAAAATGACCCTTGCTAAGACTTCTCTTTTAAGTCTTCCCAATTTCTTCTCGGCACACTCTATGGTTCCTAAAAGAGTACTCCATGAAGTTGATAGGTGCTGTAGAAATTTCATATGGCATAAGAGGGATGGTAAAAAGGGTATGCATTATATTGCTTGGAGAATGTTATGTAAGCCTAAATCTCAAGGTGGATTCAGTTTTCCCTCAGCAGTAAGAAGGGATGGCCCTCTCAAGGCAAGACTTACTTGGAGTACTGAAGAATCAGGATTCTTTATTGTTTCAAAATTTAAATGCCAAATATGGAGATAGCTGGTGGCGTGGAGGCTGTAGGCATGGTAAATCGACAACATGGAAAATTCTGAATGAAGGAGCAGTTCGCTTAAAACCTATCCTTAGGTGGAGAGTGGTTGATGGAGCTAAAATCAATGTGATTAAGGATATCTGGCTACTTGATAAAAGCTTAAATGAATGGCCTATAACAGCGAATTGTAATGATCTGGATGGGCTTTATTTATGTCATTTTATTACAGATCTTGGCAATTGGAATTTGGAAGAATTGAGAAGATTTTTTACTGAAGAAATTATAGTGCTTATACGGCAGTTACCTATCAACAAGGATTTGAATGAAGATTTTCTGGAAGAGATCAACTTTCCTTCAGGGAAATCTATTACAGCCCGTGCTGTTTTTGCATCCATAAAAGAGAATTATTGTGAAGATAATATGAGTTTTTATAATTGGTTGAGAAAGCTGAAACTTTCTGCTCGAAGTGAGCTCTTCTGGTGGAGGATTAGTAAAAATGCCATTCCTACAAATGAGTTTTTAAAACATAGAAGACTCAGTGATGATGACTGTTGTATAAGAGGATGTCTTGAATGTGAAAACCTGGAACATATAACTGTTAAATGTAAGGAATTGATTAAAATTCTTAAATAGTTACAAAGTTGGGGGTTTTATGTTCCAATCTTTGAATCAATGGATGAGTGATTAGTTGAATTAACGATCCTCACAACTATTGCACCTAATAGTGTGAGAATTTATTGTGACACGGTTTATCAGAATTGGAAGAACAGGAATGCAGTCAAGCATGGAAATTCTGCTACTTCAGTGCTACTTTCAGCAACTAATGTGATTTTTTCTGCAATTAACAATGTTAATCCTGTCATTGATAGATGGGGTGCTAATCTCCCTAGGGAGTTTCAAAATCTTTGGCCCCCTCCACCGCATGACTGGATTAAAATCAATGTGGATGCTTCTCTTATGACTTCTTATTCGGCTGGAATAGGGGGTTGTTTTAGATATCATAAAGGAAGATTGTTGTTAGCGTTTGGGGGAAAAAACTCACTGGGATATTTCTCATCTTGAAATGGAAGCTATAATGATTCTTAGAAGATTCATTCAACCGTGGATGCTTGAATGTAAAGGAATAATAATCGAAGGAGATAACATCAATGTTATCAAATTCATCAAAAATTCTTTGAAGAAGACCAATTGGCAAAGGACAGATCGGATTGAGAAGGATTTTATGTTCTTGACCGACATCAATAAGGTGATTCTTAATCATGTTCATAGGAATTGTAATAAGGTAGCCGATTGTTGTGCTACTTTAGCTTTAGATACTAATTTTTTCTTTGATAGTTCTTCTTTTGCTAGCATTCCTCCTTCTCTTTGTTTTCTTTTGAAGAAGGAATGTGAGCCTTTGCTTTAGTTGTATCTTGATTTCCTGCTTAATTGCATATTGCATTTCTAAAAAAAAAAAGAAATATTAAGTATTGGCTCATTCAGCCCCCGCAATGTCTCTCTGCACTCTGCCTTGGAGATTTCGAGGCAATTTCTAGGGCTCGTTCCGGCGCTCCTCTCTGGCCCTCCTGGCTGGATTTTTGCTGGCGATTTCATTTGCTTTCTCTAGATCTCCATATGTGGATCTTTCTATTGTTTTATTTTGTGGTTTCTTTAAGGTTTTGTGTGGGATGATGATGATCCCGTCATCATCGCACCCTAACTCTTCGTCAAATGATGGGAAAACTCGATCCTTTAAAGAAGCCCTCGTGGGAGGTACTTCTTCTTCTCCGAAACTGAGGTTTGTGCATTCACCGTATAAGGGTTGTCCTGCTCTGATTTTTGAGGACTTTGTTGTGGATCAGCTGGCCGCCTTTTTTGCTCTAACATTGGTTGGTAAATTTGTTATGAGGAGGGCGAATCTTGATGTTATTCATATGTTTTTTGTTAATCTTAAGCTTTCTGGTTCTTTCCATGTGGGTTTACTTGATCAAAGGCATATTGCTATACAACTTTCCAATGATCTCGATTATAGTGGAATATTTGCTTGGAGATCGTATTATATTCAAGCATGTCAAATGCGGTTACTGAAATTGACCCTGAATTTTGATGTTAGGGAGGAATCGCCAATAGCTCCGGTTTGGTTAGCTTTTCCTAATTTAAGATTGCATTTTTTTAATCAGCAAATTTTATTTGGCTTGGCTTCTATCTTTGGCCGTCCCTTACAAACTGACCAAGAGACTACTTCGATCTCCAAGAAGTATGTTGCAAGTGTTTTGGTTGAATTAGATGTTTCTAAAAAGTATCTGACTGAGATTTGGCTCGGTTCTAAAGTCAAAGGTTATTTTCAAAAGGTTGAGTTTGAGAATTTACCTATATTTTGTTCCTTTTGCAAAATGCATGGTCATGCTGTGAATGAGTGTTTTTGGAAATTCCCAAATTTGCAAGCTGAAAAGAATGCTTTAAAACAATCAAAAGAGGTTTTATGCAGTGAAAAGGATAATAAGGATCCTAAGGATCCCCCCAATCTTTCTTTAGGTGATCGTGTTGGTCCTATGGATTTCGATGCTGTGGCTGAAATGGTTATGGTTCCTCTGGTTAACTTAAGTAATTTTCAAGAACATGAAGTATCTCATTTAAATGTTGTTGCTAATGATTTACGTAAGGTGGTTGATAATGAGAGTGAAAATAAGGTGGTGAATGATTTGACAATTGTGGAAAATTTACCTGCTTGTATTTTACACCAAAATTCTAATGATGTTAATGATTTTATGAATATTACTGCAGTTTAGGAAGGTATTTCATTGTATGTTCATTTGGTTGGGGAAGAAGAGGAAAACACTACCTTGGCTTTGGAGGAAGGTGAATTTCTACCTATGGAATCTCATGGGCTACCTTCCTCTTGCTTAAAGGAGTCGGATTTAAAGGTTAATGATAATTGGGATGATGATGGTAAGTTTATGGAGGAGGACTCTCCTAGTTTACATAAGCAAGCGGGTAATGATGATAAATCCCCTTCTCATTCTAATTATAATAATGATACTCTTACTGATTCTAAGGATATGAATATGGAGGCTAGGTGCTTTACTAAGGATGACCATGACACTAGTTTTATTAAATTTCATAATAAAAGAGGCCGGAAGCCTAAGCATGTTTCTTTGCAACCTGCTAGATCTAATGTTAGAAATACCCGCTCAAATACTTCTCATTAATCTTATTTTTTATGTTTAACACTATTATTTGGAATGTTACAGGCATTGGTTGCCTATCTTCTAGGACTCGTGTTAATAACTTATGTCGCATTCATAATATTTCCATTCTTGTTTTACTTGAACCCCTTATACCTACTTCCAGGCTGGATTATATATCGTCTTATCTTGGTTTTAATCATGCTACTTCTAATATGTCTAACAAAATCTGGGTTATGTGGAAAAATCCTATAAAACTTGATGTTGTTGCAGATTTTACTCAGGTAATGCATTACAAAATTGAGGATTTTAACTTTCACTATTGTGCTTCCTTTATCTATGCTGCGTCCTCTCTCTATATTAGAAAATTATTATGGGAACAACTTACGAATTTCTATAGTATATGTCAGCTTCCTTGGTTGGTGGGTGGTGATTTTAATGCTATCTCTACTTCTTCTGAACGGTATGGTGGAGCTACTCCTTTTCGTTCCATGTACGATTTTAATAATATGATTATGTCTTGTAATTTGATTGATATTGGTTTTGTGGGGAATAAATTTACGTGGAATAGGGGGCACTTATGGCAGAGGATGGATCGGGTGTTATTTAATGACTCCTGGATTAATGATATTAATGTTACTAATGTGCATCATCTTAGTAGAACGTTGTTTGACCATTCTCCTCTGCTGATCACTTTTAAGAATAATCAAACTAATGCTGGCTCTACTTTTAGTTTTCAAAATATGTTGTTAATTAATAGTTCCTTTTTTGATGTTGTGACTAATAACTAGAGTGATCCTTTACATCCTGATAACTCTATTGTTTGTATGAATTGAATGTGGATCAAGCTTAAAAGGTTGAAGCAAGCTTTAAATTGGTGGAATCATAATGTTTTTAAGAATATTTTTGCTAATATTTTACATGCTGAACAATGTATGCAGTTTAATGAGATTGCTTGGCAGAGTGATCCTTCTAATGACCACTTATCTTTGCTTAAGCAGTCTAAAATTGATCTTTTTAATCTTCAAGCTCAAGAAGAGATCTATTAGAAACATAAAGCTATTGCTAGGCATATGGTTGAGGGTGATAGTAATACGAAGTACTTTCGTGGTTTAACTAAGAGAAAAAGGATTAATAATAGCATCAAGAACATTCAAAGGGAGGATGGTTCTTATGCTAATGACCAGGGTGAGATTGCTACCTTAGTTGTTCATTATTTTCATAATCTATTTAACAAATATTTCAATCATATGGTGCCGCTTGATTACTCTTTTATTCCTTAAATTGTCTCCCCTAAGGATAATTCTCTTCTTTGTAGACCTCCTTAGTTGGAGGAGGTTAAAAATATGTTAGACGACATGAATTCTGACTCTGTGGTAGGTCCAGATGGTTATACGACTCTCTTTTTTCAAAAGTGTTGGCACATTATTAATAATGATATTTATTCAACTATTTTGGATTTTTTTGTTGGCAATCCTTTCCCTAAGTTTTTTACTTCTACCTCTTTAGTGCTTATTCCTAAAAAAAATTGTGTTCAAACTTGGAATGATTTTCTTCCGATTAGTCTTTGCACTTTTTCAATAAATTAGTTTCCAAAATTATCTCTGAATGCCTTTATGTTATTTTACCTAAAATTATTTCTCCTTTCCAAATGGGTTTTGTGAAAGGTAGGGCTATCACGGAGAATATTCTTTTAGCTCATGAATTAACTCAATATTTGAATGTTAGGATTAGAGGGGGTAATATTTTTTTGAAACTTGATATCGCTAAAACTTATGATAATATTAATTTGAATTTTATATATTTTATGCTTGACCTTTTTGGCTTTAATTCCTTCTTTATCAATCTTATTAAGAATTGTATTGATAATGTTCATTTTTCCATCATTAGAAATAAGATCATCAAATAAAAAAGTTTGAGTTTTCATTTTCTACTCTTATCTTGGGATTTTATTTTTTTGAGTTTTGGTGGCAGAATGACTCTTATGAAAAGCGTTCTTTGTGCTTTACTTGTTAATCTATTTCAAACTATTTCTCCTACTAAGGAGGTGTGTTGTAGGATCCACAAAATTTTTAATAAGTTCTTCTGGAAAGGTACCTCTTCTACTTCTAAAATTACCTGGGCTTCGTGGGGGAAATGTTGTGGTGTGTTGAATGAAGGTGGTCTTGGTTGCAAGAATTTACATGACCTTGGAAAAGCTTTTGTTTTAAAAATTGGTTTACTTTTTGATCTAATGAGAACCTGTGGGCTACTTTTATGCATTCTAAATATTGTGTAGGTCGGCATCCTACTAATATTTATCCTAAGACGGGGGACTCCAAAGTGTGGAAAAGGCTTTGCAAAGTTAAATGGGAGGTGGTGCCCCTTATTTCTTTGGGTCTTGGGGAAGGTAACATCTTTTTATGGCAAGATAAGTGGCTTGGTAAAGATTCCATTGATTCTATTTTGAATTGTTCTTCTACTGCCTCTATTAAAGTTAACCATTTCTTTAATAATAATTATTGGGAATATGATAAGCTTTATAGTATTCTCCTTGAATGTCTTACTAATCATATTTTAAATCTCCCGATTAATGCCTTGCCTAAAGACATTATTTTGTGTAATTTATCTAATGATGGTGGTTTTTATCTTAAGAAAGTTTTCCATTCCTTTAGAGAGAAAGGTAGCAGTGATAAGGTCCTTAATATGATTTGGCATAAAAGCATTCCCTCCACGGTTTCTATTTTTATGTGGAGAGTTTTACATAAATATATTCCTACGGAGGATAACCTTGTTACTAGGGGTTCAGCTTAGCCTCTAAGTGCCAATGTTGTTATCATAGTGAGAATATGCATCATGTGTTTTTGTCTGGTCCTGTGGCCATTAGAACTTGGGTTTATTTTGATGATTTTTAGAACCTAAATTGCTTTAATGCTCATACGCCTCTTTATACTTTACTCAAGTTTTGGTTTATTAGTACTAAAGCCCATATTCGCAATATCATTCCTTCCCTTAATCTTTGGTTTCTTTGGTTGGAGAGGAAAAATTCGGTTTTTAAGGGGGTGAAGATGAACCATCACAATGTTATTACAAGGGTGAAGGATAAGATTGTGGCTATGGTGGCAGTTAGTTTGATTAACATTAAAAGCTTTAAAGATTGCTATCATGCTAGTAATTTATTAGTGATCACTTGGGAACGGGTTCCCTCTACTATCAATGTTGTTTATTGGTGTAAACCTCCTTCTAATTTCTTTAAATTGAATGTTGTTGTTGTCAATTCTGATGATGTGGATGGTTATGGTCTTATAAGAGACTCTTTTGGTAATCTTTTGGTTGCCTTTGCGAGGCTGACTCAAATTGCTAATACTCAGATGAATATTTTAAAGGCTATTTTGTATGGATTGCAATTCTGCCGTTCTCTGAATTTATCTAATTTGTACATTGAAGTTAACTCTGGCATTAATATCTCTCCTTTGCAAGAAATGGTGGAAGTGGGTTGCTCTCATAATGATTTTTATCTTGTTAGGGATATTAGAAGGCTTTTGTTGCATACTAATTTTCATCTTTCTCAAGTTAGTAGGATGGGTAATTCATGTGCTTCTTGGCTGGCTACTAGAAGCTATAATTTAAACTGTTTTACTGATTTCATTCCTACTATTCCTATTTATCTTAAAGGTTTACTTTATCTGGATAAATGTGGTACCCCTTATGTCACTTATTAATTCTACAGGTTCTTTAGTGTTCTTCTGTGGTTCTCTGGTTCTTTATCATTGTGGTCTTCCGTTGTTGTTTTGGTCTTTATGGAATTCTATGTTCTTTGGGGTTTTGGTGTTCTTTTTTTGGTGGTCTCATGGTGATTGTGGCTCTTCTAGTTTGGTCCTCCTGAGATTTAGTTCTGGCTTGTATTCCATCTATGTTATTGTTGTTGTTTTCATTTGCTGGATGGGCTATTACTCCCTCTCATTTCTGATTATGCCCAGCTCATATTTTTATGTGATTATCTTCATTTGAGTGGTAGCTGTTGTAGCTTTTGGGGGATTTTGGATTCTGTTGACAGCAATTATGGAATTTTCCACGTTTAGCTTTAGTCTTTAGATTTCAGACTGGGGCTATGATGTTGTGGCTTTTTTGGCTGAAACTCAGTCCTTATGTTGTTCTCCTATTAGGGATGGGGGAATTTTTTGGGTTCTGGTTAGGTTGTCTTACTTTAATGGGGGGTGTGCTTGTGGTGCTCTATCTTATAACTACTTTTGGAGCTCTTAGTTGTGGGGCTATATGATTCTCTTTTTGTTTGGTGGATGGACTAGAGATGGTAGTTCGTTATCCTACTTGTTAGGGATGGGTGCTGGTGGATTCAGCTTGCCTGGCCGAGGTGTTTTATTTCTCTGTTCTTTGGTGTGTCCTGTCCCGTCTCTTTCAGGTGGTTTAGCTGGAGCCGGTTATTTGTGAGTTTTTGGGCTTATCCCAACAATAGGATCGAGTGGCGTGTGGACTGTGTTAATGAAGCTGGTATCTTCGTGAATAACCTGAGCTCTAATAGTCTGATTCTTAGGACTTGCTTAACTTGGAAGTTTTTGGTTATCTTGATTCTTTTCTTTTTCATTTACCCCTTTAATTATCTTGATGTTGCTAATAGCCTTTGTTTGTGTAACTTGTTTTTTTGCAGGTTTTCCTTTTTGCAGATGAGGCCATTTTTTAAAACTACTCAGGATTTTGTCATATGGCTTAATTTCTCTTCTGAGTTTTGGAACTTAAATGATTGCAGGGTTCTCACGTATGATATTCTTTAGAGCCTTTTGAGGTTTATTTACTATTTTTGCAGGAAGAATGTGTTGAACGAGATCAATCTGCTCTTCCTTTTTTGGGTGTTGTCTACTTACAGCCCTTATTTGTGCTTATATTTTTTTCTACTCGTAGAAAAAGGGACCACCAGCTCTTAGGTTTTATTTTGACTTTTTTTTGTAGATCGTTGGAGTAGTAATGAACTCGAGGTCACTTTTAAGGACCTTATAACTTTTATTTTTATCAATGCATAGGCCCCTCTGTGGGTTTCTTCTAAGAAAACAACTCTTGAAATATTTTTAAATTAAAATTGTCCTAATGTAGATCATAAAGCCTAAGAACTTCAAAATTGAGTGAGAAATATATTTATCTAGAAATTTTAAAGTTCTGAAGGCTTTTTGGATTAAATATTACATTAAAATAAGAAAAATAAATGCTGGCAGTGGCGAGACCATTCATTGGTATCAAATCCTGCGACATCCACTTATCCATGTGGGTTGATGATAGTGACCGTTCATTCACATACAGTAAGATTACATGAGTTTGATTTAACCCGACAGAATACAAAGTAATAAGATGATAATTCATAGTTTGAATGTAAAATAGAATGCTTTTTTTTTTTTTTTGAAATTGAAAATAGCATTAAAGGAAAAAGAACCCTAATATAATATACTAAGTGATAGAAAGCCTATCACAATCCTCTAACAAAGAAAAAAAATAGGAGGAACCTTATTACAACTTAAATCTCCCCCAAAAAAAAATCACCAAATAAAGGAAAGTTAGCACAAAAATCAGCTAAATTATTACAATTTCTCTTAGCAAAATGAAATAAAATTCCTAAAGTCCTTAAGGAAAGGCAAGTCTTCCACCTCACCATTATCTGAAGTGCAAAAAACTTTATCAACTGAGTCTTGCAAATAGTTGATGATATTATAATTATCTCCTTCATTTATGATACTTTTAGCTTCCAACATCCATTCTTGGATAACCTTTCTTAGTGAATGAAAAGCCAACAATTCCAAGTGGCCGCTATTCCAATGCATACACCTGAATCCAAAAGCAGGAAGAAATCTCCCTCTGTGATCTCTAAACGCACCACTAACACCAGCTTTGTTTAATCACAATAAAGTTGCATCAAAGTTGACTTTAACACATTTGGGTGGAGGGGGTACCAAGAATGAGAAATCAATCGAGGGAGATGGTTAACACCGTAGTGGTCCAAAAAAAAAAGATTAAACTTTGACAAGATTGATGTAAAGTTAATTGCATTTGAAGCAATGAAGCCCAAGTCGAGCTTACGACCATCATGCACAACTTTGTTTCTACTTTTCAAAGAAAAAGAATTAAAGAACAATATAGGTTTCCAATGAAAGGATTAACCTTTGATAACATCTCCAATTTAAACTTGCAAACCTGGATGGTAGATAACTCAGGAATAGGAATACCCCATTTATTAACCAATGCTATAGCTTGAGTAAGCTTATAACGTTTAACTGCAATGTGTTCTATATTTTCCACTGCTATACACCTTCTTGGACAATAATTGAAGTTCAACAATTTTCTGTGCATAAAAAAATCCGTAGTAAGTATTGCATCCTTCAGCTGACTCCACCAAAAATAATCTACCCAAGGGGGAAGTTTCATGATCTTCAGCCACTTCTAATAATTCACATTATCTGATTCAATCCCAATCAAATTCAATGCCATAGTAGTTATTATTTTTCTAGAAATGTTATCTAAAATCTCCAATTTATCATTAAAAAGTGTTAGATAAATTTTGATTTGAAGAATGATATCAATAAATGACTTTCCAAAATATTTAAGAAACTCTGCCATGTTCTATTTTCCATCATCAATGAATTTATCCATATCAAGAATGTCTCTATCCATCACGGCAATAAAAGTCAACCATTTATCAAAACATCTATCTAAAAATATTAATAGAGTTAAATGAAGCTATCGTTCTTTTCATAATTGGCCGGAGAGCCTTCGCACCACTTAGTAAGATCTTCTAGGTGGTAGAGGTGCTTTTTCTGGGCTCATCCTACAGAATGTCAATTCTATACCTATCAGACTGAGACATAAGAAGATTAGAACTTATATTATTAAGAAAACTCCAAGCAAATATTGCTCTCAAAGGTCCGACTAAGGAAAAATAAGAGTGAATACCTCAGCCTCCTGCATTCACTGGTTTGCAAAGATCCTCCCATGAAATATAATGAAAGCCACAGTTACCATCTTTTTATTCCATAAAATATTTCCACACATCTTATCAAATTCTCTCAAGATGCTCAAAGGAATTAAGGATTGGGTAGAGTTGAACATTGGGATGGGTATAATCACCAATTTAACAAGCATCGACCTTCCCACCTAAGAGATGAACTTTTTACCCTACACATCCAATTTGGAAGTAGATCTTTCCAATATATTGAAGAAGTCAGATGAAACCAATCTCCTCAAAGCCATGTTAATACCCAAGTAATGCATCTCCTTCACCTACTTAAAACCAAGTAAACTAGAGATAGTTTTCCTCTTATTCTGATAAACTGATTTCCCAAATAAAATAGACAATTTCTAAATGCTAACTTTGTATCTTATCCAACTGTAATAATCAGAAATTATTTTTTTAATTTTCTTCAAAAAGAAAACTTGGCTTCTAAAAAATAAGAATATCATCAACAAATAATATATGAGAAATATTAGGGGCAACAGATGCAGTTTTGATGCCAAAATTTCTCCCTTAGATTGGAGACAAGAGCTGAGTGCATAAAATAAACAAGGAGATAATGGACAGCCTTGTCTAAATACACTTCTTACCTCATTCTGTTACAAACTATTCCCATTAACTTGAACCAAAATAAAGGGTCTACTACATGCTACATTAGAAGGTTAGAAATTTTAAGTGGAAATCCAAAATTCTCCAAAACTTTCCTTTGTGTATCCTATGCCATACTATCATAAGCATGTTCCATGTCAAGTTTAATTTCGACCAATCCCTTTTTAGACATAGAAAATCTAAATTTGCAGACGAGTTTTTGAGCAAGAAGAATATGGTCCGATAAAGTCCTTCCTTTTATAAAATCCAGTTTAACACCATAAATCAAATAATGAATAATCTTCAACAATCTATTTAATAAGATATTTGCAAAGATCTTATAGATTGACAGGCAAAGACTAATAGGATGAAAGTTAGAAGGAACTGAGAGATTACTGACTTTAGAAATAAGAACTCCAAGTCTCCTTCCACTTAGAACTCAGCTTATCCAAAGATAAGAATTGAAGGATAGCATACCAAAAATCTTCACCAATCACCTTCCAATAGGCTTTAATAAACGAATAAGAATTACCATCATAACATGGAGAAATATTACTGCCAAGATTTTTTTACCACAAGTTCCACTTCTTCAAATGATAAATCAGCATTCAAAAAGTTAGAATCCTCTTGACTTAAGAAATTAGATGAAGAAGAACATTTCCTCAAACTATCATCTCTATACCTCCACTTGTTTCTAAAGAAATTAAAAAAGATACCTCCAATAGCCGCATGATCCTACACTAGAACACCATCAACATTCTTCACTTGGTTGATAAAATTACCATTCATTCTCTCATTTGCAAAATCATGAAAAAAAATTGAATTCATTTCACCTTCTCCCAAACACCTCACCTTAGCCCTTTGACTGCACCACGTATTCAAGCGCGTGAGAGTGAAATCAAATCATTAATCTTGCATTAAGAAACAACAGCTTAACAACAATAAAACTCTCTCTGATCGATTCTTCTCTAGCTGTATATCTTCAATTTCTTTCTTCAAAATTTCTTTTAAATCTACCAAGTGTTTTTATGGTCTAAAATCTACTTCTCACAAAGTTATTTGATCCTATCTATTATAAGAAAGTGTTAGCTCATTACCTCGATAATATGGGTCTTGAAGCTTGCATTAAGACTTGTTTTGTTCCATTAGAAATCTAGATTAACTCCAAAGAATTAATCATGATTATATAAGCTCTAGATTAGGTTATATAGAGTGAGAGAAAGTTAGTGAGAAAATGCATGGGATTTCAAATTGAAATTATGTTGGTTTTTCAAATTCTGTGTGTCCTCCTTTTTTGCAACGATTTTGGATGGCATTCTTCAGCCATCTCTCCGGTAGCAACTGGCGGCGTCGATGGAAGAAAAATGTCTAACAACCACTAAAGCATGTGCGAACTTCTGAAAAGGGCTTAATGTTCCTGTGCGATCTTCTTCTAAAGTCTTCAATGGAGGTTCAAGAGCTTTATCTCTTCTCAATGGTTAGAATAACGGTTTTAAGGAAAAACCTTAGGTAATAAATGAAGGTGGTTTGTTGAATAATAAGATTACTCCAGCAGTTTCTGGTAAAGGAAAAGATGTTATCAGTGAAAATGAGTTCATTAGTCCAAAGGATTTTAAAATCAATTCTGGAGTTAAAAGAGTAATTAAAATTTTGAATTTGGAAGCTTCATCTTCAGCTGGATTGAAATTTTACTCGAAAAAGTGTTTCATTTTTTTTCTCATCCTTCTTCTCCAATTCCGGGTGACAGTATTATTCCGTCTCTGATAGAAGGCAGCAACCTCAAGGTGAATAAGGTTAATGAGGTATTGCCTCAACTGAAGGCTCGAGAAGGCACTGCTCTCGAATCAGATAAGAATATATCTAATATTCATAATGATATCCATTCTGCAGCTAATTGGGATCATGTTGAAGTTCAATCGGCTTGGATTAAAAAGCTAAATATCAGAGTTAATAACCTGGAGTTGGCATCTTATTCATCAAAAGTTGGGAAAGTTAGTTTGCTTCATGCTAAAAAGAAATCTGATAATGCAAAAAAAATTAGAGAAGGCTCTTGTTGTAAGGGTGTTTGGAGATAACATCCCATTTCAATTAGTGTGTTTGGAATTAAGAAGGCAATGGAGTCGGTTTGGGAATTTCCACATAACCGGATTGGGCCTTAGATGGGTGTTTCATTTGTTTGAAGAATCAAATGTTTTGGAGTCCATTTTGATGGGTGGACCGTGGTATGTCAAAGGACATGTAGTGGGTTTGGACATATGGTCGGCATCATTCAATCCCACTTCTCTTCATTAAATTTTGGCTCCTTAGTGGATTAGATTGCCAAACTTACCTTTGCAATGTTGGGATGAGATTAACATATACAGGATAGCTTCTCAAGTTGGAAAACTATACCTACTAGATGGGAACATGTTTAAATGGAGTAGAAGAGAATTCGTAAGAGTGTGTGTTCGAATTCCTTTGGATATGAAACTTCATATTGGTATTTGAGTTGAATGATTGGCGTGAAGGTTCTTTCAAATAATTGAATATGATGGAAGTTCTAATTTATGCTTTGGATGTGGTAAAATTTTCCATATCAAAGCTGATTGCAAGGAAGTAAAAGTAGATAAGGTTAATATTCAAGAGAATTCTAAAGTTGCCAGAAATAAAGAATCACAAGTAAATCTAGTTGTTGTTGATAGTATAAATTATGTTGATGGAGAATCAGCTTATGGACCATGGATCCAGGTCAAGTATGGTAAGAAGAAACCAAAGGGATTTATGGAAAATAGAAATATAATTAATGGCTCTTCAGTGGATGTTAAAAAGGTGTATGTTCCAAGCAAAACCATAATTCTCTGGAGAAAGGTAATGCTAAAATAGTTGGAGGACTAAATGCAGCCCCAGTGAAGCTAGGTTCTAATTTCAAAGATTGGGAAGAGTTGAATGAAGTCAGGGTTGCCGCTAGAAATTTTTCTGAGATCTTGGAAGCGGATGCTCAAGGATTAAAGGTAATAGCTTCTGAACCTTCTCTTATTGTGCTTAATAAATTTGATGTTCTATCTGATTTTGATGGGACAATTATAACTAAGAATGTGGAGGTGCATGTGAATGATTGTGTTGAAGAAGGAGAGTTTGTTATTGGTGATAATGAAACTATGGATGATGTTGGTTTAAAAGGTGATGTGGAGATTAAGTCGGGGTTGGAAACATTTAAGGTGTGCTCTAATCTGGATAGCATTATGGCTGATAACCCCTCTTCAGGAAAGAAAGTTAAACTTCTTAAAGAACTTAAATTTTTTGGCTCGGGTAATATTATTACTCATAATAGAAAGATGGATCGTGTAAAATGTAAGAGGAGTGAGGAACCTTCCCCCTTATTAAATCAATGACTTTCTTTGCTTTCTGGAATTGTAGAGGGGCCAAGAAGATGGAGGTTGTTCTATATCTTAAGGAGTTTATAAAAGAGAATGATTTGCTTTTTATTTGTCTTGTAGATACAAAAATAAATTCTATGGAAAATCTTCAGATTATCAATTTTTTGGGAAATAATTGGGATTCTTTTATGGTTCCTTTTGAAGGTCTTCTTGGAGGTATAATTATTTTATGGAGGAAGGATTTGGATTCTTTCTCTATGATTGAAGTTTATTCTCAGGTGATTATTTGGAACTTGGATGTCAATAATACAGGATGCTGGATGGTATCTACTGTATATGGGAGTAGGAATACTCTTGATATGAAGTCTTTGTGGGATTGCTTGGAGAGACATTTCTCCAATTCTAGGCCTTCGATGATTGGTGGGGACTTTAATTATATGTTGTCTCAGGAGGAGAAAAGAGGATGGAAGAATTTGATTTTATCTCAAGGTGCTAAAGATATGAAGATATTCACGAATAATAATGATTTTCATGAGGTTGGGTTTATTGGACCCAAATTCACTTGGTGCAATAACAAATCTGGAGGGGCTCGCATTTTGAAAAGATTGGATAGATGTCTCGTAAGTTCTATAGCTATGAATTCTATTCATCTAGCTATTGTGAAACATTTATCTCGAATAGCCTCGAATCATTGTCCCATTATTTTGGAAGTTTTTAAACGGTGGTTTTCCAAAATAAAGGTATTGGTTTTGAAGATGTTTGGGCATCTTATCATGGGGCTGTTGCGATTGTGGAGAAATCTTGGAAGAAGTCCAATGGTAATGATTCGGCTACCTCGCTAATTTTAAAGTTTAAAAGAACTTTAAGAGCTTTGTATCATTGGAGTAAAGCAAAGTTTAAAAGTCTTAATTTCTTGAGAGATTCTTTGTAGAAGGATATTTTTTAGCTTCAAATGGATGAGGCGGATGGTTTGCTTTCTGAAGAGAAGTTGCGGCTACTAAGATCTAAAATTAATGAGCTTAACATTACTCTTTCTCGGCTAAGCATTTGATGGAAACAAAGAGCAAAAGCTAAATGGATAGAAGAGGGAGACTCAAATTTCACTTTTTTCATGCATTTGCAAATGCAAGAAGAAACTCAAATTGGATAAATCACATCAAGGATGATAGAGGCATGGTGACGGATGATCTTTCTGAGGTGCAAAAAAAATTTACATATTTTTTAAAAATCAAATGGAGGCATAGAAATTCTGTGCTTGATGGTTGTCCGGCACCTTCTTCTATCGTTGACGAAAGTGATCATGGAAGGTTGGATGCTGAATTTACTGAAGAGGAACTTCAAACTGTTGTGGAAAATGTGGGGAAGAATTTCTCACCTGCTTTGGATGGGATAACATTTTCATTTATCAAAGGATTTTGGAAAATAATTCAACATGATGTTTGGCGTGCCATTAATCAATTTTTTATAACAGGATCTATGCATCTTTCATGGAAGGAAACTTTGATTGTGTGAGTACCAAAGATTCAAAATCTTATGGTTCCCTCTAACTTCCATCCTATTTATAAATTAGTTGCAAAATTGATGTTGAATGGAATGGAGATGGTGATTCATAAAGTCATTTCAGTTGATCAAGCAGCTTTCATAAGAGGTCATTCTTTGTCGGAGCATGTGTTGTTGGCTCAAGAAGTTTTCAATAAATTTAGGTATTTGAAAGCAAATAAAGGACTTTTGGATATTAAAATTGATATCGAGCAGGCATACGATAGTACGGGATGGTAGGCTCTAAGGCAAGTTGTTTATCATTTTAACTTTACTAGCAAATTTTTTGTATCATGGACCCAAAATTTTGCATTTTGATCAATGGGATAAAATATAATTGGATTGAAGCCAAGAGTGGATTTAGACAAGGATGTCCATTATCCTCTTATCTTTTTATTTTCTGTTCTAAAATTTTATCTGATGCTTTTCACCATAGTAGAGGTAGTATGGGGATTCAAATTGCTCCTAATGTTCCTAGAATATTTCATTTGCTTTATGCTGATGAAATCCTAATATTCTCGGAATCTAGCATTACGAAAGTCATAAAGGTGAAAAATATTTTAAATAAATATTATAAGTGGTCAGGACAGAAGGTGAATCATTATAAATCTAAGATTTTATTTGGAAAGTTTTTCAACCAGAGAAGGAAGAATGACATTGCAAAGGTATTACGGTTCAATGTTGTTAATGAATTATGTTATCTTGGTGTAAATGTTGCTATTCTGAGCATTCTGGGATATATAAACTAAGATCGAGATTCAAGGAAGCAAACCAACATGAGAAATAGCAGCAAAAAAAGCCAGAACCATAAGTGATACAGATAAGAAATAAATAAAAAAATAGCCTCCAGAGCGAAGGAACACAAAAACACAGGATCAAGCCAAAAGAAAACCCTAAATTCTAACATAGGGTAATCAATTTCATCTAATCTTAAGATCCCTTTCAGTAGAGCAGGGAGATTAGTAACAACCAAATCAGAAAAATAATCCAAATGACACCCCCAATTGGCAAGCTATGTATCATAAGCATTTCCTTCCTTGTAAACATGATAGAAAGAATAATTCATAAAAATAAACAGATTCTTAATAACCCGCACCATATAAAATAGATCATGATTACACATCGTATTAACAAGATTTAAAAATTGAAAACTATATTTGAAATTAACCTCAATACCATTATTTGCTAAGTCAAGAAAAAAACATAACCAAAAGCCATAGAGAATAGCTGAGATGACAACATAGTTCACATCACCATTCTGGAATGGACCTGTAAAAGCCATAATAAGACTACCATTACTTTCTCTGATAACCCCACCACAACCCAAGGAGGAACCAATGATAGCACCATCCACATTATGCTTATAAGAGTTATTGGCAAGTTTGATCCAATAAATAAACCTAGGTTCATTGGATATATGACCACCCTCCCATTTAAAACCTAAAGAAGAAACCACAAAAGTATATTTTTGAAATTTAAAATATGAAATAACCGGACACGCGTGTCCGACACGCGTGTCCGGCTCTAAGTTTTAATTTTTTTATTCCGGACACACCCAGAACGTGTCGGACACGTGTCCGTGCCGTGTCGGACGCGTGTCCGCCGACACGTGTCCGACACTGCATTGCCTCTTAAAACGGAGTGTCGGTGCATCATAGGATGTGATACATGCTTGGAGTTACAAAAGATTAATAAGAGAATTTAATATAAGTTCACCTTTATAAAATTATGAGTTGATTCAAAGTAAGATACAAGAATTCGCGGTCTTCCACTTGCTTAGACAAAGAAATGCATGAAGAATAACCAAGACACTCTCAATCCAATACAAAGGCGAAGTAATGTAAAAGCTTGAAACACATTCAAAAATTAATAATGAGATGTTCACCTTGAGGATCTACTCTCCTTCTACGGATCTAGGTTGAGTGGAGGAAGATCTTCCACATTAGAATGAAGTGACCACTAGGAAGGACGAGCCGAGGAATGTCGTTGTTAGGAAGGTAGCTGGAGATGGAGGTGGCACGGAGCGTCCAATGAGGGACCACGGGGTTCGTGGTCGTTGAAGTTCAATGGTCCCGACAAGGCAATACACGATACGGTTGACGTAGCGTTCAACGGTGACGTCGTATTCCCAATCCGGTTCGTAGAAAGGGGAGAGGAAAATGTTGATCTCCCCTTGCTCGTTGTATGCGAAATCGTGGTCGACTTCAAGATCGGCCATACACTGTAAGCATGGGGATGAGGGAGCACGAGAAGGAAGATCCAAGAGAGAAGAGGGGTGGAGAGGGGAAAAGGGTTGGGCCGTGGGCTAGGGGGGAGAAGGGGTCACGGTTTGGGAGGGAGAAAGGGGAGAGGGTGAGGCTATTTTGTGGGAGGAATAAATCTGAAGTTTAATTTCAAATTCTAAAAAGAATCCAAATTTAATTTCAAATTCAGATTTTGAAATTTGAAATTTGAAATTAGAGTTTAGGAAGGAAAGGCATTAATGAGGTATTAAGTGGTAATTGGAGAGAGAAAGAAAGGTGGAGGGGGGTCGGCCATATGGGGGAGGAGAGAGAGGGGTTTGGAATTAAGCATGTGGGGACCACAAGGGGTTAATTAATTCTATTCAAATCTGAATTTTAATTTCAGAATTAATTGAATTTGAAATAACTCCCAAATTAGAATTAGAGTGAGAGGGAAAGTAGTTTGAATTTCAAATAGGTTGTAACTCCTTTAAATGTCTTTCCTAAATAGGTTGTAACTCCTTTATGGAACCAACGCTCCGGGCAGATCCGTACCATCACAAAGTCTCCAACTTTGAATTCCTTAAACATACTTTTCTTATCAACAAAAAGTTTATAATTGGCGTTATTTTGTTCAATTTTCTTTTTAATCTCAGTTTGTAACTCCTAGAGATGAGATGAAAATGCATATGCAAACTCTGATGTTCTACTCCTAGGACTCATGGGAACAAGGTCAATAGGTTGTTTGGGTTGGTATCTGTACACAATCTCAGCAGGACTTAGGCCAGTGGTTCGATTGACATAGTTGTTATAAGCAAATTCCGCAATGGGAATCTTAGAGTCCCAATCCCTAAGGTTTTCTCCTACTAATGTCCTTAAAAGGTTTCCTAAGCTCCTATTAACAACCTCGGTTTGACCATCGGTCTGGGGTTGGAAGGTTATAGAAAATTGAAGTTTCGTTCCCATCTTGTGCCATAGTCTTTCAAAAGTAACTTGTAAACTTAACGTCTCTATCGGAAACGATAGTCTTTGGTAGTCCATGAAGCCTAAATATTTCATCAAAATAAAGCTTAGTGATCCATGAGGCATCAAACGTTTTAAAACATGGGAGGAAATGGGCCATTTTTGAGAACCGGTCAACGACCACACAGACAAAATCGTGCTTCCTATCAGTTTTGGGCAACCCAAGGACGAAATCCATACTCACATCCTGCCAAGGGCAATTGAGTACGGGGAGTGGAGAGTAGAGTCCCGTATTCTGCTTGCATTGTTTGGCCAACTGACAGGTATACATCTCCTTAATAGTTTACTAACATTGCGCTTAAGGCTGGGCCAGTGCCCAGTAGAATCGATTTTCTAATGCGGCAATAGTCTTGGCTTGACCAAAGTAACCAACTAAACCTCCTGCATGTAGCTCCCAGACAAGGTATTCATGAAGGGAAGTTTGGGGAATACAGAGTTTCTGAGCCTTAAATAGGTACCCATCTTCTACTAAGAAATCATCTATTGTACGCTCACGTCCGGAAGTCAAAAGGGAATTGGTATCACTAAAGTCAGCGCAGTCCTTATAGTCTTCTTTAAGTCGTTCAAATCCGATCACTTCAATTCTCATTTCTCGAGTAATCATTAATCTTCGGCTTAGGGCATCCGTAGCTTTATTCTCAGATCCTGCTTTATGTCTAATTGTGTACGTGAACTCTTGTAAGAACTCGACCCAACGACTATGACGGGCATTGAGTTTCTTCTGCGAATGAATGTATCGCAAAGCTTCATGATCCGAGAATATTACAAATTCTTGTGGCAATAAGTAGTGTCTCCAGTATATAAGGGACTGAATGATCGCATAGAATTCCTTGTCGTGGGTAGAGAATACTGTTGACGAATATCATTTAAACTCGCTAAAATACACAACAGAGTGTCCTTGAGATAAAACTCCTATACTAATACCTGATGCGTCACAAGTTACTTCAAAAACTTTAGAAAAATCGGGGAGACACATAACAGGGGCTTCAACCATTTTTCTCTTAATTTCCTCGAAAGCTTTAGTGGCGGCTAACGTCCAATGAAATTCTCCATTCTTTAAGCAGTCAGTTATCGGGGCCACTATTGTGCTGAAATTCCTAATAAATCTCCGATAGAAAGTGGCTAATCCATGAAAACTCCGAACGTCTCTGATGTTCTTTGGTACAGGCCACTCATTGATTGCTCTAACCTTTTTAGGGTCGGCTGAAATCCCTTGAGATGATATTATGAACCCGAGAAAAGTAACACTATCTGAGAGGAACACACATTTCTTGGGATTAGCATATAACTGTTTTTTCCTCAAAGTCTCACAGACTTGTTTCAGATAATCTAAATGTTGGTCCACCGAGTTACTATAAATCAAAATATCATTAAAGTATACGATAACAAATTTTCCTAGGAAAGGTCGAAGGATTTGGGTCATAACTCGCATGAAGGTGCTTGGGGTGTTAGTAAGACCAAACGACATTACCATCCATTCGTACAACCCGTCCTTGGTTTTAAATGTCATTTTCCACTCGTCCCCAGGGCAAATTTTGATTTGGTGATAACCACTTTTTAGGTCAATTTTTGAAAACAGTGCGGCCCCAGTCATCATATTTAGCACGTCGTCAAGGCGAGGAATTGGAAAACGATACTTGACTGTAATTTTGTTGATGGCTCGGCTGTCAACGAACATTCGCTAAGAGCCATCCTTTTTGGGGGTCAAAAGGGCAGGGACAGCACACGGGCTAAGGCTTTCTTTGATGAATCCACGTTGCAGGAGTTCATCTACTTGTTTCTTCAGTTCAGCATACTCCATTGGGTTCATACGATAATGAGGGAGGTTTGGTAGGGAAGCTCCGGGTACTAAGTCAATGACGTGTTGGATGTCTCTAAGGGGTGGGAGCTAGTTGGGTAATTCTTCGGGGAAGAAATTAGCAAAGGTTTCAATAAGAGGTTTAACTTCATCGGGGACATGTTCCTCTTGATCAGCGTCAACTTCTCTAGCTACTAGGGCATACATGGGATCCTTGGTGAAGCTCAACGCCCACTTCTTTCGCAGTCAAGAAGTGTAAGCCTTTACTAGGTTTAACGGGAGTTGCCTTAACTTCGATCTTGTTGGGCTTAGGTTGAGAGGGGATTAATTTGACATTCTTGCCGTTGTGTTCAAACACACAGGTGTTTGTTCTCCCATAAATGTGGACGTCGTTGTCAAATAGCCAAGGGTGACCAAGGATAATCTGCCTCACGTCCATTGTCAACACGTCACACCAGACCTTTTTTTGATACCCAACAAACTCGAGGGGAATAAGGCTTCTGTCTTTTATTTTCATGGATGTCGAGTTAATCCATAAAACCTTATAAGGATTTGGGTGGGGTGCCGTCTTTAAGTTACATTTGGAAATCATAGCGAAAGAGACGACGTTGATGCAGCTTCCACTGTCGAATGTCGATGATGACTTTACAGTTTTTATCTCCAATCTTGATAAAGGTATTAAAAATGGAAGTCCTACGCCAGTCAGCAATCGATTTTGGTTGGGAAAACGCACATCTAACAACTTGTAGATCAACAGGGTCATACTCATTGAAGGAGTCTTCTTCCTCATCAACATGATGAACTAAATCAGTCTCAGGTTCTTCCTCATCTTCATCCACTTCTTCAATTATAGTGACCTTATAGGGACTAGAACATTGCAAGGCAATGTGCTCATATCCATGACACCTATAACACTTGGTTCCAGAAGTGGCTTTGGGAGTGTCACGCTCGGGAGTCTTACCTTTAAAGTCGGGACGGGATTGAGGTTGACTCACAGTTGGTCGGTTAACTACGGGACTAGCAGGTCAGGTTTGAGGTTGGCTGGAAGAAGCTCTATATGGGCCTGAGCGGGAGTCTGGGTGCCTAGAGTGAGAATGGTTACTGGACTCTTCAAGGTCGACCACTAAATTACAAGCTGCTTCCAAAGTGTCAAATTCCTCTCGCGAAAAGTTCATTTCGGAGGTCCTCTCTTAAGTCGGCTCTAAACATTGAAAAGATTTGGACTGGGGTAGTGGTCTCCTCACCACTGCAACGAATCAGGTAGTCATCAAAGGCAGAGATATAATCCTTGACAGGTTTACTCCCTTGGGTGAGCCTATTCCACTTATCTAAGAGTTTAGGGTAGTACGAAGAGGGTAGATATTTTCTCTTAAGTTCCTGTTTCATGGTTCTCCAATCGGTGATAGGATGCTCACCTTGAGCTTTACGAATGTTCTCCAAATTTTTCCAGTAGTGGTTGGCTCGGCCTGTCAGTTTCATCTCCGCAAATCTAACTTTTCGTTCTTCTGAGATGCTGTTCTATTTGAAATAACTATCCATCCCTTTTATCCAGTCTAAGAAAATTTGCGTGTCGAGGGTACCTTCATAAGTAGGTGCGTCTATTCGAATGTTCTTAAGCAACTGAGCATCGATATCTCTCCCAGTGGGTACACGTCCTATAGGGTCTTGGTTTGGTCTAATGTTATGACGATAGTGGTCTCTATTCATTCCATATTCAGCCCTAGTCTCATCACCATATGGGGAGTGTGGTCCAGACGGGGTGTAAATTATAGGGTGTCCTAGCCGTTCAATGTTATCAAGTCGCTCACCTGTTTGATGCTTAAAGTCTGCTAAGTCAGTCTTGGTATTCCGGATTTGCTGAGTCATCGTCCCAAGTTGACCCACGATGAGGTCTAGAGTCGCTTGTATGTGTTCTGGATCCATGGTTGGGTGCTAGGGGACACTAGGGAAGGCTAAGGGCTGAAGGGCAGCACCTAGACACTCTAAAATTATATTTCTTAAGTCTCCAAATAGTGCAGGAAGGATTAGGACAGCAAAGTTCAGCAAAGGTCCAGGTTGTCTAGGTGTTTTGGAAGGGTCTTGGGGTGTGGACAACACCTAAACAATGACTTTAAGTTCACTAAAAGATGTCTAGATGGTGCTGGAACAGTGAGGACAGCAGCTAAAGTTGATGGTGTAGTTTCTCTAAGCACTTAGAATCGCTCTGGGTCTAATGGCAGCACTAAGATACTAGCTAGAATGACTTAAACTCTACTAAATGCGTGCAGGAAATGCAGGGACAGCAGTGAAAACAGTGAAAAAAAATTAACTACGCGATGAAATGCATGTAAAATTTAAGCTTTAACGAAAGGGTAGACCATATGATGTTTTTCTAATACATGTCATGCATGCCAACCTGACTCTGATACCAAATATGATGTGATACATGCTTGGAGTTACAAAAGATTAACAAGAGAATTTAATAGAAGTTCACATTTATAAAATTATGCGTCAATTCAAAGTAAGTTATCAGAATTCGTTGTCTTCCATTTGCTTAGGCAAAAAAATGCATGAAGAATAACCAAGACACTCTCAATCCAATATAAAGGCGAAGTAATGTAAAAACTTGTAACACAAATCCAAAAATTAATAATGAAATGTTCACCTTGAGGATCTACTCTTTCTCTACGAATCTAGGTTGAGCGGAGGAAGATCTTCCACACTAGAAATGAAGTGACCACTAGGAAAGACGAGCCGAGGAACGTCGTTGTTGGGAAGTAGCCGGAGATGGAGGCGGCGCGGAGCGTCCAATGAGGGACCACGGGGTTCGTGGTCATTGAAGTTCAATGGTCCCGGCAAGGCAATACACAATACGGTTGACGTAGCGTTCAACGGTGACGTCGTATTCCCAATCCGGTTCGTAGAAAGGGGAGAGGAAAATGTCGATCTCCCCTTGCTCGTTTTATGCGAAACCGTGGTCGACTTCAGGATCGGCCATACACTGTAAGCATGGGGATGAGGGAGCACGAGAAGGAAGATCCAAGAGAGAAGAAGGGTGGAGAGGGGAAAAGGGTTGGGCCGTGGGCTAGAGGGGAGAAGGGTGAGGCTATTTTGTGGGAGGAATAAATATGAAGTTTAATTTCAGATTCTAAGAAGAATCCAAATTTAATTTCAAATTCATATTTTGAAATTTGAAATTAGAGTTTAGAAAGGAAATGCATTAATGAGGTATTAAGTGGCGATTAAGTGGTAATTGGAGAGAGAAAGAAAGGAGGAGGGGGGCCGGCCATATGGGGGAGGAGAGAGAGGGGTTTGGAATTAAGCATGTGGGGACCACAATGGGTTAATTAATTCTATTCAAATCTGAATTTTAATTTCAGAATTAATTGAATGTGAAATAACTCCCAAATTAGAATTAGAATTAGAATGAGAGGGAAAGTAGTTTGAATTTCAAATAGGTTGTAACTCCTTTAAATATCTTTCCTAAATAGACAAAGCCTAATTAGTAAAGCAAATTAAGAAAGGAGAATTCGAAATTTGAAAAGGAAGAGGGCCAAGAGGGGGTCGGCAGCAAGGAGGGTGGCCACGGGTGGGGCTTGGACCCGGCGGCTGGCGGCAGGGAGCTGGAAGGGCCGCCGGTGGCTGGACCGGCCAAGGGAGGCCACAGTAGAGCGGGTGGGTGGGAAATTTTGGGGAGAAGGGGAATTTTCGACTAAGTAGAGCAAGAAGGGATTGGTGTAGGAAAAAGAAATTTGTCAAACTACAAACCTTGAATACCACTTCCACAAGAACTCGCAAAGAGATCCACATTAATATCTCCTCAAGAACTCACAAAGAGATCTTGGGAAATCTCACAAACTCACAAAGAGATCTCAACGGAAAGAAATTTTCATTCAACAATAATCTCATACAATAGAAGAGGCCATAATATATAGTCCTAAAGAAAAACAAAATACAATGACGTGCATGCCCCTAGGGCTACTACTCAAGACAAATAAAAGCAAGGGTACAAACGGTAATATCAAATAATAAATAAAATCAAAATAAAACTAAGCATCAAAATAAAGACTGTGAATCGTAGCCATTGATCTGCGCCTCCTGCGCTGATATACTCGTCAAAAACATCCGTCGATGTCCTCATCAAGATGCATTCTAATTCCACCCAAAAGATCTTTAAAACAAGCACGTCAAATATCAATGTAATGTGAGAAAAGCTAGGATAAAAAAAGGAGGAAATGCGGGTCTTATGATGTCACCCTATAAATAAGAAAGTCTAAATACGCATGAGAGTCAATAATATAATGCAGAGATGTAATATTATCCTAGACTTATGTTGACTTGCCTCAACCTCAATTTTATGAATGCTTTCATCCAAATCATACTGCAAAATTTATATCAGATCTAAAAAGCTCCTCAGGCCTGGGAGAAATTATTCTATGCAGACACCGGATCATCCGGAAGCGAATCAGAACGCACCACTTCACCCAGTACATAACCGCGGTACAGAGCAAAAAAGTGACGTGACACATTCTGATTAGTCTCTAGCGGCATCCATAACCGCACAGAATAATTTTACCAGCCTTGCGGCATGCACCAAAAAAAGGAACTAAACTATGATGTACAATGAATGAGACTAAGGCCTCGTTTGGGACGGCTTTTTTACTGCTTCTTAAAGCAGCTTTCTAATACAAAAATTAAAAATTTGTACTAGAAAGCTACTTTAGAAAGCATTAACAAAACTGTCCAAAACAAAGCCTAAGACATAAAACAGCAGAAATTAGTTTCATTAAAGCAAATATCAACTACTAATAAGCTGGCACAAAGTCCAGGGACCAGTTTCTCAACAAGGTATTTAGGATTGCATGAGGCTCTGCTTACAATTAATATCCTTATAACATCTTAAAGAACCAGTTATACCTTTCATTTCTCCCTTGGGGTTCACAATGACTCCAGCATTGTCTGCAGATTTCAAAGAAATCAAATTAAGTAGAGAAGTGGTCGCCAAACGATCAGTTGCATAAACAGTATCTAAATAATAGTTTTGTATAATAAGATTGGTTATAGACACCTGAGATCTGACTATAAGATATATTGATAAGGTAAAGATCTGCAGATATCCTGATTATATTTAAAATTGCCGGGAAACCAAAATATGTTAAACTACATTATAATTTACCAGAAGACAAGAAGCAAGATGCCATGGCCATGCAGTCTGAACATTGCCAGTTAACTATGGGTGCTTCTTATTGAAAAAAATAATCAATAATGACAATCAGTGGCAATAGGCCACAATTAATGGCAATTATATTGAATTAAAACAATGCAAAACATCAAAATTTATACTTAAAATCATGATCATCATCACCAACAACAACAACAACAACATCAAGCCTTTATCCCACTACGGGGTCGGCTACATGAATCCTTTTTCTCCATTGTGTCCTATTAAAAGTCAAATTCTCGTTTAAATCTAATAAAGAAAGGTCATTCATAATATTTTCTAACCAAGTCTTTTTAGGTCTACCCCTACCTTTCTTAACATAAGTCAAATCTAATACCTCTACTCTCCTAACTGGGTCATCGGAAGGCCGCCGTTTTATGTGACCAAACCATCTAAGGCGACTCTCTCTAATCTTATCTTCTACTGGAGCTACTCCAACCTTTTCACGTATATGCTCATTTCGTATCCTATCTCTAAGGGTAAAGCTACTCATCCACCTAAGCATTCTCATTTCTGTCACACTTAACTTAGTATTATGCTTCTCTTTTAATGGCCAACATTCGGCGCCATAAAGCATTGCAGGCCTCACTACCATCTTATAGAATTTTCTCTTAAGTTTGAGGGGTACATTTCTATCACATAACAAGCCCGATGCATTCCTCCACTTCAACCATCCAACTTGAATTCTGCTGATAATATCCCCATCTATTTCACCATCACTCTGAACAATAGATCCAAGATATCTAAAACGTGTACTCTTATTAATGACTTGATCGCCCAAAGTCACAATCCCCTCACTAGGTCTATTACTACTAAAATTGCACTCCAAATATTTCGTTTTAGATCTACTCAAGCGAAATACTTTAGACTCTAAGGTTGACCTCCATAATTCAAGTTTACCTTCAACTCCCTCTCTAGTCTTATCAACAAGAAGAATATCATCAGCAAAAAGCATACACCAAGGTACATCCTCTTGCAAATGTCTAGTGAGAACATCCATGACTAAAGCAAAATGATCATCATCACCATAAATTTTAAAATAATTTCTTAAAAATACAAAATAATATTAAACTAAGAAAATAATTTCATTTCCCTAACATGATTAAAAATATTTTCCATTATCAGTAACAATAAAGAAAAGGTGGCCCTCTTCAAGGAAACCTGCATTTGAATTTTCTTCATAATTGTAAAGGGAATTACAACCTTGGCAAAAATTTCAGAAATATTTGTTATTTTGTCCAAAAAATGACTCCCTAATTTGTTTTGTTTCACATCATATGCAGCATAGATGATTGAGACTAGAAAGACGGTCCAAAGTACAGACATCATTGCACACCAATAAACATGATTATGCAGAGAAGATGAAGACAGGGCACCGGATCAACATAATTTTGAGCATTCAACAACTTCAGCCTTACAAAAGATGCCTAACAAATTTTGATCGGAGCTAGGGGTGCAAACGAGTCGAGTCGAGCTCAAGTCACCCTTCGCTTGAGCTTGAGCTTGATTAATTAATTGAGTTCGAGCTCGAGCATTATTCAATTCAAGCTTATTTTATTATGAAAGAGAGAAAATAATTATGATTTTAAGTAATTATTATAATAAAATAGTAAAAAGAATGAGAAATTATAAGAACAATAATAAAGAATTACATAATACAAAAAATTGGGATATAGTTTTTAAATATTTTTAACAACATCGTATTTAAAATTCTAAATTCTAATATATTTTGTATATTTATATTAATATTTTTTAAACGAGCCGGCTCACAAGCTTACGAGTCGAGTCAGCTCTTTAGCTCATCGAGCTAGGCTCACGAGCCATTTATCGAGCCGAGCTCGAGCCAACTCACGAGTCGGCTTGACTCACTTACACCCTAATCGGAGCAACGGTATGTTTCATACACATGGTGGACATCTAAAAGCTATCTTTCAATATAATCCAAAAATAAGTTTACATCAGGACAATTCCAAAGAGTATTTGGGAAACTAAAAGCCCAAAATGAATAACAATTAACAACTTAGGCTTCTAGCATCTTTGCCACTGAGATAAGGAGACTTAGCAAACAAGTTCTCAGCAGTACACTGTGCTGGCAGTATAAGATCAAGGATGGAAGAAGTTTGACTCTGTGTAATTACTAAAATTTTGGTGCTTGCACAAGCTAAGCCTGGATAAGAAAAGTCATTTTAAGCACATTAAGTCAACGGTCATGCTCGTTTGTCAAAACTGAGGAAGAATAGTAGAGAAGAAGAGTTTGATGAGCTACAGCATAGTTAACTACCGGCCATAAAGAGCTTGAAGCATCAGATTTTCCAAGGAAACGGGATCAGAAGTGCAACAGTTTTATCATAGAATGCAACAGCATAAAAGGATCTGTGGAAGTGACACTAAAAACAGACTATAATTCGGGGAACTGTATTGCGCCTAGCAATAGTGGCGGTAGAGAACAATAAAGGTAAACAAACAGTGCAAGCATTTGCATGCAAAAATGGTTGGATAAAAATGAACAAAAATCAAACCAGACAACTCAGATCATTAATCAATTGCATGGAATGAAAGAAGCCACAAATGTCAAATAACTTCACTTGAAGTTACACAACAAACTTAGAATTCTATTATAAATAATTTACAAACAAAATTTTGGCAATTTGCATCTTTATAAATCCACAAATAAAAAGGACTTAGTTTACAATTATTCAATATTAACATGACAGTATCTATGAAATCATTTAAACACCAATATGCACAAGTGAATAAATTTTCAATATCAGGGTTGCTGAGCTCAGGAGTACCCTTGAAAAAAATAACCATGTATTTTATAAATAAAAAAATAGTTTAGTGCCTTGATCTTCATAAAATGACTAATGGATCACATTAGGATCTATTGTAAGTTAAGTAATAACTACTGATATTCAGTGTTAGGTATCCATTCATCTAGATTTCCAATTATGGCGCAAATACTTCAAAGGGCTTTGTCACCTCAAACACTTGGAAACCTAAAAAATATGATATCAAGTACAACTAAAAATTGCCACTTTGTTCAGCTTTCTTAAAAAATGTTCCATCAATTAATGGCCATCACTACCACGTGGCACCATCTCATTATCAACCAAAATAACTGTTAGACCAGTCCAGCCAGTCCATACAAAACCGGCTCACGGAGACAGAGGCGGAAGAGTTCTGCCTCTCCTATACGCGCAGACTGAAACGCCCAATCCAACGGAGCGGTTTAGGAAGGATTTTTGAGGGAGTTAGGAGGAAATTTGAATGTAGGGACTGTTTAGAGATTTCCTTTTGGATTGTATGCATTAAATAGTTTGTTTTTCTAGGGTTAGGGCATCTTGAATTTGGCTGTAATTTGAGATCTCTTAGGTTTCTAGGCTCTAGCGGCGTCTAGAGATTTGGGAGAGATAGATCCTCCTCTCGAATAGAGAATCAATTGTATCTTGGTATTTTTCGTTTCTATTTCATCAAATAAGACAAATTATCTACTGTTCTTCTGATTTTGTGTGGATTTTTGTGGAGAATTCTTGCTGTTTTCCAAATATTATTAGGAAACTCTTGAGATCTTCAAGTGTTCCCTATCAAATTGGTATCAGAACGGTTTCCAGGCTGTTTTTGGAGAATTCCTACAACAGATTTTTCTATTTCGGACGAGATTTTTGCTATTTATAGGGGGGAAATCCGAATTTTTGAGCCTAACAAAGAGCCGGGGATATATGGCAGGAAAAAAACTTGAAATAGTAGAAGGGGAGATAGATAGGAAGTACTTGAGTTCGCGAGTAACCCTAAGGGTAATACTTGAGTTCGCAAGCAAACCTAATAAGGATTGGCAAAAACAGCGAGAAAATGGGCTGATTTCAGAGAGAAATCAGCATAAACAGTCAAGGAATTTTAGTAGATTGTAGAAGAAACACAAAGGAAATACTTTGATTCAATCCAAGAACAAGAAAACAAACCGAGATACAATTTCTTCAATTCGAGAGGATGAAATACTCTCCAAATCTCTGCCTAGAGCCCACACCAAACAAACCCTAGATCTCAATCTCAAGATACTCTAACCCTAGCCTCCAAAAGACTAATTAAAGCCAAAGGAAGCTTACAAAATTCCTAAACAGTCCCTAATTCAAAATTTTCCTCCTAAACACAATTTCATTAGGTAGAGGGCCCCACTAGGGCTTCCTACCCCTCCTTTGGTTCCGCCCAAAGCTTGGGCTGGCGGCTATAGCAATGAACCGGTCCCTATTGGACCAGTTCAGCCGGCCCCTCTTGGGCCGACAGCGTAACAATGATCGGACAAATGAAATCTAAAATTTTAGATCTCCAAACTCAAGTTTCAAATTTAAAGAAAGATAATTCAGTCATCCATGATAAGATCGATTTGAATTTTTTCATTCTGGAGGAGATGTTGAAGAGAGTGCTCGAGTGAAAAAACCAGAAACATGTCGTCGGAGGTGAGGGAAGTCACTGACAGCCAGGGAAGTGGGGAAAACCCTAGGCCAATCAGGCAAAAAAAAGATCAGGAGGTTGGGATTTCGGAAGGAACAAAAAAAAAGACTCCCGTAGGGCTTATTCCTAGGGAGGCGTCGGGTAAAGGGTATGTGGAGAGGCATGAGGGGTTTGAATTTGAAAGAAGATGAGCTGAATTTGAAAGGGGAGGACTTGATTATGATCGAAGAGGTGTCAAATTTGAAAGGAATGGGGTTGAATATGATCGAAGGGGTGCTGAAATTGAAGGGAGAATGTGGGCTTGTGATGAAAAGTTTAGGTGCGGGTGGAGGAGGAATGATTGGCACAATTGGGGGGAACCACCCCCTTAAAGAATGGGAAATTTTGGAGGAAGTAGGGTTGACGGACGAGATCTGAGAGTGGGAAGACTGAAGATGCCTATTTTTTAAGGAGATGATGCACATAAGTGGATCAATAGGGTGAAAATGTACTTTACTGTCAATAGGTTGACGGAAGAGGAAAGACTGACGGCAGCTGGCCAATGTTTGGAAAGGAAGGTTAGTGGAGGGACATGCGAAGACCCATACGGAGTTGGAGGGAGTTCAATGATTGCCTTTAAGAATGATTCCAAGCCGGCAGGAGAGGAGACTTCTACGAGCAATTTTTCACCTTGATACCGGGAGAGGTTCGAGCACCTGGCTAGCCGATTGGACCGTCTTTCTAAGATTGTGTTAGAAGGGAACTTCATGAAGGGACTGAAACCAGAGATCCGGGCGACAGTTACGGCGATGAGATCACGTGACTTGGGAGAGGCTATGGAGCTAGCTCAATTGGTGGAGGATCAGAGGCACCTGGAGAAAGGAAACGAAGCCAATAGCTCAGGCGACATGTACAGGATGACCACCACCTTTTTGTCATCCAAGGAGCTAACATCGAGTACCCTTCGGGAGACCCGAAGGAGAAGATTGTTGGTGGAAAACTTGGGAACAACTTCAAGAAGCTCACAAAAATGAAATTACAAGAGAAAAGGGATAAGGGGCTCTGTTTCAGATGCATACGCCGAGGCACAGGTGTAAAGACCGAACTCTTCAGATTTTTAGGGAGTTATGGAGGAGATTTGAATGTAGGGACTATTTAGAGATTTCCTTTTGGATTGTATGCATTAAATAATTTGTTTTCCTAGGGTTAGGGCATCTTGAATTTGGCTAAAATTTGAGATCTCTTAAGTTTCTGGGCTCTAGCGGTGTCTAGTGATTTGGGAGAGATAGATCCTCCTCTCGAATAGAGGATCAATTGTATCTTGGTATTTTTTGTTTCTATTTCATCAATTAATAAAAATTATATACAATTTTCCTGGTTTTGTGCGGATTTTTGTGGACAATTCTTGTTGTTTTCCACATATTGCTAGGAAACTCTAGAGATCTTCAAGTGTTTACTATCAATAACCTAGTCTCCTTTCATCAATATAAAAAAATTATCATCATTAGCCTTATGCCAACTATTTGGGATCATCTATATGAATCAATCATTTTCCATTCAATCCTTTTTTATGATTATAGTTTGAGATATTAAGTCTAGTATTCACAAATCATTTTGAACAACTTTTATCCATATTTCCTTGAGGCTATCAATTATACTTTCTAATCATCTTATACTAATTTTATCAACTCACCTAAAGGATCCAATTTCTATTTTTCTTTATAAATGTGCAAGGCGTCTAAATCTATTTTCAATTACCTTAAATTGTTCCTCTAACATAATCACTCATTAACTTATTTGTCCAAGTTTTGTCACCACATCCATCTTAATATTCTCATTTTAACCACACTTGATTAGATATAAATGAATTCTTTGATGTACAATACTTTAATCCATGCAAAATGACCAATTTAATTGACATTATAAAATTTACCTTTTAGTCTATATGTCATCCTCCTATCTTATAATAACCTTCGGGTCTTCTCCATTTTAATCAATGCAGGTTAACTCTAAAAATAATATCACCATCTATATCTCCATTCATCTGTAAAATAAATCCAAAAAACTTAAACATCTAGCCTATCACACATGGATAATAAAGTTGTCTCCTTTCAAAACATGATTTCTAAATTCAAGCAACCAAATTAGCTTTTACTGTACTCTACTAGGCTTCGATAACACTAAAACTTGTTTAGACACTGTTAAAAACAGCTTAGAATCACATCAAAATCAATTTCTGGTTAAATCTAAAAAAAATTGGAGCTCCATTAACCAAAGCTGGAAATGAAATGAAATTTCTAATTCCAGTTGCGTTAATAGATATTTAAAATTTCAACAACTAATACAACATCATTATAAAAAAAATGAAAGATAGCGGGATCACCTTCAAAGTACATGTAAACGCCATCCTTTCGGCGCCAGGGCTTGCGCTGCCTTACGATAACAGCAGGCATGACCTTCTTCCTTAGATCGGGCTTCCCCTTCTTAACAGTGGCCATCACCATATCACCGACACAGGCAGATGGGAGTCGGTTGAGCCGACCCTTTATCCCCTTCACCGAAATGATGTAGAGGTTCTTTGCACCGGTGTTATCGGCGCAGTTCACCGTCGCCGCCACAGGAAGACCCAGTGACATTCGAAACTTGTTTCCCGCAGAGCCACCCCTCCCTGTATAGTGATATCACCACCAAAGTTGAGATTTTAATGAGAATACACCGCATTTTCCCCCTTTTTGCACTAGCAAAAGAAGAAAACGTGGATCTGGAAACGGAACCTTTACAATAATCTTATGAAGAAAGTAGCGAGCTTACCGCGCTTCGACATCTTCGAAGAGCTTGATCAACACTTCCCCAGCACGGTGGTTTCAGATAACCGCTCTTGATTTAATCGAGTGGGATTGCCGCCTAGGGTTTTTCGGAGGGTACATGTCATTTGACCATAATACCCTTTAGAGATTTTGAAGAGCGAAAAATGCAATAAATAAAATTTAGAATATATAAACTTTAATTTTTATAATAACAATTATGTAAATTTCTAAATAAAAATAATTAACTAGGTAGAATGGTAGTTCTTGCCATCTTCTATGGTTTAAATTTCATTATCCTCATTATAGGCCTCTGAAATATCTTTTTATGGGGTAATTAAGGGCGAAGTTTAATTTCACTAATTATAAAGAATAATTATATCATTGGTTAAAATATATAGCAATAACTAAATTGGGAATTATACTTGAAGCCATAAAATTGCTTACAAAATAAATACATTGATGTAGCATGTTAATGCAACATTTGTAGTGACCCTCTTTTTAATATTTTTTTTTTATAATTTATTTTGTTGATCATATTGATTTTATTTTTTAAAAATACATATTTAAGTGAGGTGGCAACTTTAGTGAGATTTTTTATAGCTTAATAGCTTTAGGTGATGGTGATTTATAAATAGAGATTTTATTTCTACACCACCTAACAAGAAGTCAATTGGAATTTTTAAGGTGCCAAATATTCTAGAAATTATTCTGTGCAAAAGCCGGACGAAAAATGTTGTCAAGAGATCAATCAGAATGCGACACATTAATAGTATCATGCTGTGGTACTGAACGATACCGAAAAAAAAGATGATCTGATGCATTCTAGTTGATCACGCCACAAAATAATTAATTTAAATGATGGGACTTGTACATAATAATTTTTCCAATTCGAGATGATGGATAGGAAATTTATTAGGTCCGGAAACCAGACTTAGAAATAGGTTTGGATATTCAATTAAAATTTGCCACATGGATTGTGCTTTGACAGTGCTTTTTGACTGCGCTTTGACATTGCTTTTTGACTGTGCTTTTACTGCACTTTGAATGCACTTTTGACGTGCTTGACTTAAAATTCTACAGACATGTGTATATTTCGCATGTCAATATTTTATTATACACTGATTTCTCTTTACGTTAGATGTCCGGACCTAATTATCTTTCTGAAGGATAAGAGGTATGGGATGGACCACTTTACTTCGATGTCAAGGTTGATCTTACCTGCATGCCAATCTAGATGCCAAAATCCATTTCTTCCCATAACCGGCCCTGATCCTGTTTTTCAAAGGGGCAAGGATACTCCTATCTACGACTGATAACACTCCAGATCCGGTTCAACGTCGCCGTAATTTGCGCCGCCCAAATTTACATCATACGAAATGGTAGTTTCCTGCTCTCACCAGCAATCTATTGCTTGTATTCAATTAACGATTGCAAATATTTGATTCCAAATTTGTTCTTCATTTTGTGCTTGAAAAACCTTTTTGTCTAGCTCTGTGTGCATTTCAATCTTACTAGGGTTCTCTTCTCTCCCTATCGATTCTGCTCTTTTACAGCAACCTTTCCGCTGTGGCGCTAGGTCTCGCCTCATGTAAATCCGATTCGTGCTTCCCTTTGTTGTGTTCGGCGCTGTGAAAACGCAGACTTCTGCCTTGTCTCGCGGTTGAGATCTACTAGTCTCGTTTTTTATTTCTCGAGGTTTTTTAGGGAATGGATTTTGAAGGGAAACTGCCACGTCTCCTTGTCCTTTACGCTTCCCAGACTGGGAATGCCATGGATGTGGCAGATCGCGTGGGAAGGGAGGCGGAACGAGGTGGCTGCCCTTCCGTTGATGTATTGTCCATGGATGCATTCGATGCGAGCTCTTTACCTAAAGAACGAATGGTCATATTTGTTGTGTCAACCACCGGACAGGGCGAGAACCCAGATTCAATGAAGGTTTTTTGGAAGTTTCTTCTGCAGAAGAATTTGGGTCATCACTGGTTGGATGGTGTTAATTTTGCAGTTTTTGGACTTGGAGACTCTGGTTACCAAAAGTACAATTTTGCTGCAAAAAAGTTGGATAAAAGGATTATAGATCTAGGGGCAAAACCTGTCATAGAGAGAGGTTTGGGAGATGATCAACACTCATCTGGGTATGAAGGCTCCCTTGATCCTTGGTTGGTGTCATTGTGGAACAAGCTGAACCACATGAATTCTGCAGTTTTACCAAGAACTTCAGATATATTTGATACCAATAAGAGAGCTTTAGGTCATTCGAAATATCGAATTACTTATCATAATAGTTCTAATGAGTTGCAGTTGGATCTTTCATCATTTACAGACTTTCATGGTTTTGAGAAGATGGTTGAGATGGCTCGTTCAATGTCTCCAGTAGCACAACATCACAGCAGCGATGGCATCCAACATTGCTCCTCCCTAAGAATGTTGACAAATAAGCGGTTGAGTAAAGGTGATCCAAGTAGGGATGTGCGTCATTTTGAATTTGAATTTCTATCCTCTGGATATGAGTATCAAGTTGGTGATGTACTTGAAATTCTCCCAAGTCAGAATCCCATAGCTATTGATGCATTTATAGAACGTTGTAACCTTGATCCAGATTGTTACATCACCGTTCAACCCCTAACAAATTATAAATGTTCTTTTGAGTCTCAAGTTAATGTCTCCACAAACCTGAACCCAATCAAATTGAAAACTTTTGTGACTTTGACAATGGATATTGCCTCTGCTTCTCCTCGACGTTATTTATTTGAGGTTATGAGTTATTATGCAAAAGCTGAGCATGAAAAGGAAAGGCTGCAATATTTTGCTTCTTCAGAAGGGAGGGATGATCTCTATCAATACAATCAAAAGGAGGGAAGAACTGTCTTAGAGGTATTAGAGGACTTCCCCTCTGTCCAAATGCCATTTGAATGGTTAGTGCAATTGGTTCCTCCTTTAAGAACACGAAAATTTTCAATTTCTTCTTCTCCTTTGGCTCATCCAAATCAAGTACATTTAACAGTGAGTGTAGTATCCTGGACAACTCCATACAAGAGAAAAAGGCATGGTCTCTGCTCATCATGGCTTGCTGGATTAGATCCTCATAATAATAGAGAAATTTATTTACCTGCTTGGATCCATAAAGGCTCTCTCCCTCCCCCTCCACCATCACTTCCTGTCATTCTCATAGGGCCAGGAACAGGGTGTGCTCCTTTTCGTGCATTTATTGAGGAACGAGTGATACAATGTGAGAGCGGCCCAACAGCTCCTATTCTTTTTTTCTTTGGTTGTAGGAACCAAGAAAATGATTTCCTTTACAAGGAGTTTTGGTTATCTCATGCACAAAAACAAGGTGTGCTATCAGTAGAAAAAGGTGGGGGTTTCTTTGTCGCTTTTTCAAGAGATCAACCAAGAAAGATCTATGTGCAGCATAAGATGAAGGAAGTGAGTGAAAGGATTTGGAGCTTGCTGAGTTCTGGAGCTGCAATTTACTTAGCAGGATCATCAACTAAAATGCCAGCTGATGTAACATCTACCCTGGAAGAAATTGTAGCAGAAGAGAGTGGTGCTTCAATGGAGTCAGCATCTAGGTGGCTCAAGATGCAGGAGAGGGCTGGTAGATTCCATATTGAGACATGGTCATGATTGCTTAAACTATATGTCCGGAGGAATTGTTTTCTCATTTCTGATACCAGAAAGAGGACGCAAACATAGAACTGTCCACTACAACATACGTAAGCATATCTAGGGTACCTCATTGGAAATTATTGTCACCTGTATCTATTTGTTTGGTCATTCCTGGTCATATCAGCTGATGGTTAGTTTTAAGTAAATCATCCTTTTTCTCCTGGAAATCAATTATGTCTTCAAGTTTAGGCTATGGTTCTTTTGCCCCGTGTTTCTTCATTTTTTTGCTTTATGAGTCTATGTGCCCTTCTCTTGATGTTATTTTGAGGAGCTTATGTTCTTGTATTTTGTCTTTTAGTTCTTTGTTTTTTTTTTAATTCTTAAGGGTGGGAGATGTGTGGAGGCAATTATTCTTTATGAATGGCTCTTTCAATGACAACAAGTGTTGATTGGACAATATTGGAAGTAAGTTGTTGTTGACCTGTATACGGCAGTCTAAAGAAAACAAAAAAATTTCATTTCGCGTACCTCCCCGCACGTCGTTTGCACGTCGAAGCCACGCTTGAGTCGTTTCACCCCACGATCTCCTCTCCGCGACGTTAAAAGACCGAAGAGAGGGATTCGGCTGCTCTCTCTCCCGATCTCTCTCGTTTTCACTCGCTCCGCTCTCTCCCTGGACGGAACGAAAGTTACGACACTTTGGTCGGAAGCTACAACGTGAGCTCGCTTGCTGTGAAGGATCGGAGGTCACGACAGTTTGATCGGAAGTAAGAACGGGATCCCGCCACTTCTTCTACTCCTCCGTGCTGTTCGTCTGCTCCCTCGACGACGTTCCCTACAAGTTGGATCGGAAGTTACGGCATTTCGTGCAGAAGCAACTACAGGAGCTTGCCGACTGTGAAGTTAACTTACTCCCTTCGAGCGCTTCTTCGCATCCATCGTTGCTGGTCGACTTCGCTCACTCTCCGACTTTCCCTTCCCGTCAATTCGGAAGTTACGACATTTTGATCGGACGGAGCAAAGGGAGCTCGCTCCTTCGGCACTCCCATTGCTGTTCGACTACACTTCTCCGACAACTTTTCCTTCGGTCGGATCAGAAGCAATAGCCGGAGCTAGCTTGCAGTGAAGGTAACTTTCTCCTATTCGCACGCTACTCCGGCCAAATCCCGTGTATCCGCCAAATCAGAGAGAGGGGAGGGAGAGATGTATTTTTTAATTATAGTTAATTATATTTAATTTTAATTAAATGATTATAACTAATTAATATTTTTTAATTAATTATAATTAAATTTAATTGAAATTAATTTTAATTAATAATTTTTTTAATTATTATTAATTAATCATTATTTATTAAAGTTAATTAATATGAATTAATTATAATTAATTAAATTTAATTATAATTAATTATTTTTAATTATGTTCCAAATCCCATTCTCTGCGTTTGCAGCAGACCGGAGAACCACCTATACGCGCTCTTATAGCACGGTAAGAGGGAGCCCGGTGCGAAGCATACGGCAATGTGGGTGAGCCCTATACACGCTCTTGTAGCGTGGTAGGGAGAGCTACTGATGTTCTCGTACGGGTACTGCTGAAGGCCCCATACACGCTCTTGTAGCGTGGTGGGATGAAAACTTGTACGGCCACGATGTCTAAGGACACCTACCATACACGCTCGAGTAGCTTGGTGGGAAGGCTCAGCTCCCCTAATTTCCCCCAAACAGGGGATATGTCGGGGTGCTGCCGAAATTTTCACCGAAATGTACAAAGCCTGAGCAATTTGAAGACATCATTTGAGCAATAGTACAGAAGACCTGCACTTGAACAAAAAATGCACAGAACTTGAACTAAATGAGCAGAGGACTTGTATGAAGAATAGATGACTTGAGGACTTGAATACGAACAAAACCTAAATGACTTCTAAAAGGTCAAATCCAAATAAAATAAAATCAAATTGGAGCTAGATTCAAATTAATTTGAACATGAAAATGAATCTGCAAAGACTCCAGAAGACCTTGAATAAAAAGTGAACATGCAATTGAACTCAAAGGACTGTAGGGGACTTGAACAAGACTAGTACATCAAACAAAGACTTTGATTTGGATTGAGTCTGAGCTTGAACAAGCATCTACACTCAAATAAAATAAAGCAACAAACAGACTTATAGAAGTCCTAAACTCGAATCAAATGATAAAAATCTTGCTGCCGAAGCCAGTCAACTTGAAAGTGAATTTGTAAGTTCAAGCTGGGTTCAAACTCGACATGAGCAATAAAGAACTTGAACCTTCAAGAACAAGAAGGGACTCAGTCTTGCACTTGATTCGGACAAGGAACCTGAACTCGCACTTGACCTCGTACTATACAACAATAAGTGGGAGTTGTAGACTCGATGAACTCGAGTCTAAATGAAACTTAACTCGAACTCAAACATATACAAAGGGCAAAGTTTGAATCATGTGCGAGGGAATTCAAACTACAAGAACATCTGTATGGTCAATAGTGACTCAAAGTAGGTTACAAGACCTTGATGCATGAACTTCTACGACAATCCCTACAAATGCCTGTAGATTGAGATGGCAATATTGTCAATTGATATTAGAAGATTCGTCCTTGCAAGCAAGTACATCAAACCCACCTGAGATTGGTGAAAAGGTGGATATGGTGGAAGGACAATGGTTCTTCTACAAACGCTTCCAGGAGGTCATAGTGGATACAACGATTCCCTGCAAACGAACACTTGTGGATAACAACAATGTGTTGCAAGTACAATGAATCACTGTGGACACAAGTACGGATCCTTGCAAATGAATACTTGTGGATAACAACAGTATATTGTAAGTACAATGAACCACTGTGGGCACAAGTACAGTCATCACCTACGACAACTGTGGTTAAGATATCCAAGTACGTCGGGTATAAGGGCATTTCGATGTACAAAGAGGACACCTCCTGACAGAATGAAAGAAATGTTTGAACAAATTAGAACTAAACTGCCTGGTGTTCCATAGTCTTTTCTTAGTTCTATACTTAAGAAGAAAATAGTTCTGGTGTCCACAAACACCAGAAATAACAAGTCTAATATATTAATGATCCTGAAAAGAGTCCATTTCAAGGCAGCAGCCACGGATTTCAAGAAGAACTTCCCCGGTGATTGATAAAGGGAGTCAATGTCAAGATGAGGAAATACCTCATGACATCCAAATAACGACGCCACCGGATCCGCAACACTCATACTAGCGGACATAAGGCGTCTATAAATACTTTCAAAATACATCTGCACATGCACTATAAACTGTATACACATAGGTACACTAAAGGGGTATATAAAAATCACCCGCATGGGCCCCGACGAGCGTGTTATTGGTACAGACGTGACGCCTAGGGATGTTGCACGGGTCAATAAGTGAATTCAAGTTCAAACCTGATTCTTCTATACGGATGACGGATCAATAGAAGTCGACAGAGGTCGAACTCTCAAATAGATACATAGTTGTGGCGATCAGTGTATTCGTTTTAATACATTAATATTAGGCCTTCAAAGCCTACAATCAAAAGAATTCACTAAACAAAAGGCACGAAGCCTACGAAACCAGATCCTCCTAAGCATGTAAATAGGAGTAGACAAGGTTCAAACCATCGGATAAATATGCGGTCACGAAGTCGACCGGAATATTTATCTTATACATTCATATTCGGCCTTCAAGGCCTTCAACAAAGAAAATTCATGAACAAAGGCATAAAGCCTACGAGAAACCCGATCCTCGAGCAACAGCTTGGTCGAGTTGACAGGGTTCAATCAATAAAGGAAAATAACCCCCCAAATACCTCGATGATGGCCGTGTTGAATGCAAATCTCAACTGGAGGGGTTCACAAATATTTTCAAATGCCTCTCAAAAGTCCACTCAAAATCCAAAAATTCGAAAGATCATCCATAATCCAGAAATCCAAAGATATTTAAAACTGAAATAAATTCATCAATAACTTAAAGCAAAATCCATCCTTCCTCCGTAACAATTTGCTGGAGTGGACAAATTAAAAACTACTTCAGCTAACAAAGAGTCAAATGCCTAGTCAAAAATATCACTATGATCCATTTTCAAACAATCTCTTGCCAGTAAGGACGTGGTACTTGTCCTATAACCGGCGGTTTTGCTGCTAAATGGCATCGCAGGATAAACGATTATGACGACCCGGGGCCCTCTGAACCGAGTGGTTTTGCCTCCAAATGGTACGACGAAATACCGGTTATGGCCAGCGCCGATACGTTCCTTATTGGCATCAAATCCTTGAGATATGAATCAATATGATATGATTGATAGGGCGCAAAGCCCTCTGTTAGCTGAGGTGGATTTAAATTTATCCCCTTAGGCAAATACCCATCTCAGGTCTACAAGGTCCCCTTGGACGAAGCAACCCATGACTGCCGACAAGGATCCTTCTGTCAGGTTGGGTCGACTACCTCCTCTGACTAAGTAGACCAGGGACCACGATGGCTCGGTACGACGGAACCATTGGATCTTGATCGGTCTATCATCCATTCCCCCACCATCCGCTTTAAGTGCAAGATGGTGAAATTTCTACTTTTAAATATCAAATTCCAAATTCAAGCCCAATTTTCAAATCCAAATCCATGCTGCTACTATATGCCAAATGCACGTATATCTATACAAATTTGATTGATGACTAGCCTTAATCGAAAGTTCTCTCTCGTGATCGAGAGGGGTAATTAACTATAGGGGTTTGCGCCTATAGGAAACCAAAACTCAGATCATAAAGTCCTCGCAAAATGAGGGCGAATCTCTGGGTAGTGTCTTATCTACAAACCCATCTGCCTTCCAAAATTTACCCCGGAACTTATTCCGTTAAAACTCCCCTCGCCAAAGAAAAAGCAAATCAATCAGTGCGCGATGGGGAGTCCGGGGCCGAATTTTCGGAGCCCAAAGTTGTGGCCTCAACATCCCAACGAGCTAGACTATTAGTAGGATGATACTTAAATATATTGATGAAAAGTTTAGTATTATCTTGCCATCATAGTTATTGTTTTAGAAACTTTGCTTCATTATTTTGCTATTTTGAGGAAATTATTAGGTGCGGACAAACATATAGCTTTATGTGTGGAGGACCATTAGTAACTCGATAGTTGTACAACAATATCTTTAATCAATTTTATAATATGTGGTCTGATCCGAAAGTTAAAAATTATGGATTTTGGAATTTTCTTGGCTATGGCATTTTCTTTGCAAGAAGAGAAACATAGAGCATTAAACTCCATAAATGATTGCCAAGAAATTGAACCATGTGATTACTCGAGATTTTTTCAATTAAATTAGAAGAAATGAAGATCATTTCAATAAATAGATTACCCGAGATTTCTAAAAAAATAATTGAAAGAATAAAGGTCATTTCATTAAAGGTTGAAGATTTTAAAATTCCCACAATGAGTTTCTTCTTAAACAACTTGAATTTCTCTCGACTATAGTCTCGTAAAAAATGAAACTTTTCATAAAAGTGTTTGGCATCTATTCATTTTTCCTTTATTTTATTTGCTTGACATAGTAATTTTGACATTTTTTAAATAATTTTAGGTTTAAATGCTTGTTCTTTTATTTATACTTTGTTCCTACCTATGTAAGGTGATTTGGAGGAGTTTTTTCTTCCTTTACGCTAAAAATAATGAAAGACTTATACATAGTTATGAAAAATTATGAAAGCCTTTAAAACAAATTGGGTGCAGTAAACATTTTTTTTATAGGTTTTAATGTTAGATTCTACCAAGTTTTGCGCTTGCATTGCTGTATACAACCCTTAAAACTTAAAGTAAGGCATGTACACTGTTTTGCAAATATTTTGTTTTTAATGTTACACATTATTGCATACTTGTGTTTTATAATAAGTTATCACTCTCCATTTTGTCCAAAGCTGTGTATATCCCTCCAAATTTAAAAGGTTGTACATTACTTTTTACATGTTTTTATTGGCAAATTATTTCATTAGTGGCCGTGTTCAAATTTGTGTGCATCCCTATAAACTCAAAGGATTGCACATAATTAGTTTAAGTATATTTTTTACAAGTTATTTTATTTTTGGTGCAGTACACAACTATGTACAACCCTCTAAACACATATACAATGACACATATTTGTTCTGGCTAGTCATCCTTCATTGCTCATCTCATCTTGGATAAATTCATTAGGTTTGGATAAAGTATGTAGTTCTACTTGTCAAGAGCTACTAGTGGCTCAACAATTGTACAATAATATTTTTAATTATTTCTATAATACCCAACCCAACCTAAAGTTGAAAAATAGGGTTTATGAAATATTCCTTTCCAGGCCAGTCTCCTTTGCGGGGAAAATAACATGGATCATTAAACCTTGATATTGGAAATTATTGCCAAGAAATTAAACATGATCACTCGAGATTTCTCCAATGCATTTAGAAGGAACAAAGACCATTTCAATAAATATTTCTACTATGAAGCTAGAATGAATGAAGAAGCTGTACAATAGAATTGGCAATATTTTTCATTTATTCACTTTATATCTTTAAACATGTTTAAATGTGTGTTCTTTCATTTATGGTTTGTTCCCACTAAAGTTAAGGTGATTTCGTGGTATTCTTCAATCATTTTGTAGTCAACAATAATAAAAATAAGGGTTATACACAATTATTTATAATTATTAAATACTCTTAAAATAAATTGCAGTCAAGTGTACACAATGGTGTATGAGTATGAAAATCTTAAAATATATTATAGGTACACTTCAAATTTTTGTGCTTAGTTGTGTATAATCCTTTAAACTTTAAGTATGGCCTATACACAACTGTTTTTTGCCAAATTATTTCATTTTTAATGTTGTACACAGTTGTGTGCAATTGTTTTATGATAAGTTATTTCATTCTTGGTGTTGTACACAACTATGTAGACCCTCCAAACTCAAATGAAAGGTTGTAAACATCTTTATATAAGTTTTTTTTTTGACAAATTCATTCTTGTGTTATTCATTCGTATACAATGGTGTTTAGTCATATACATTCAAAAGATTTTATACTGTGTACATATATTTTTAGCAAGTTATTTTCATTGTTTGTGTTTTACCTAACTATGTACAACCCTCCAAATTTAAAGGAAATGTTTTACATAATTGTGTATAAGTGTTTCATGCTTAGTTATTTAATTCTAATTGTTGTGCATGATTGTGCACTTTCCTTTAAACTTGAAATAAGGATTATTTATAATTATATACATGCATTTTCTAACAAGTTATTTCATTATTAGTATCATAGGCAATTGCACATAACTATCTAAACTCTTAAAACGCTTTATACCATTGTGTACAGTTATTTTATGACATGTCATTTCAGTATAAATGCTCTACATTTGCAACCATGAATAACCTTATAAACTCAAAGTAAGAGTTGTATATAGTTGTATATAAGTGTTTTATGACAACTTATTTATGTACATAGCTATGGACAACCTTTTAAACTCAAAATAAGAGTTGTAAATAGCTATGAAAAATTAATTTTGTTTGTTACTCTCTAAACATAATTTAATAGCTGTATATAATTTTGTACATGTGTTTATAAAACAATATTTCATTTTAGCTAAGTTACACAACTTTATTGCCCTTTACACTCATATTAAGGGTTATAGATAACTATGCATGACAAATTATTTTATTATTGGTGTTGTACACAACTATGTACAACCCTTTAAACTCAAAGAAAGGTTGTACATAGCTGCGCATTGGTTTTTGATATCCCTTGGTATCAAAAACAACCAATAAACCAATACAAATTCAACAAACATCAAATTTTATTGATAAGAAAGGAAATACAAACAAACAAGATATAATGATCCTCTTTTGAGAGGAGGACCGTCTCTCCCAAACCTTAGACGCCGCTAGGATCCCTCACAAAAATAATGGACATCAAACACTCACAAAATTAGGAAACATCTTTTAATTAATCTCCTCCAAATCAACCCCTAAATTAGCCCTTTTTAATTAAGAAACATCTTCTAATTAATCCCCTCCAAATCAAAATTCAAATTAGATCTCTTGACCTAAATAATTCCCTCATAATTGTAATTAAATTTTTCTTAAATAATTTTTCTTTGATTAAGAATATTCCTAAATAGCTTCCTCTTGATTAGAAAACTTATTAATTCCCTCCCATTTAAATCGACTAGTCCATCAATACTTCTCTCCCAAATTGCCACATTGTGCTCAAGATGGAACGAATGAAACTGTTACTAAATCACCAGACTAATAGCATTGGAGTGAAAAATGGACTATCACTGGGTCGAATGATCCCTGTCTCTAGCATCTTCCTGATTAATCTCTTGATCTCATCCTTCTAGAGTTGGGGAGAATGATACGGATGAACACTGATATGTGAGACTCATTCCTTCAAAATGATAGCATGCTCATGTTCCCGCTAAGGAGGCAGCCTCTGAACTGGCTGGAACACCGCTCGATACTGTTGTAGGAGTGGATGAATCATGTCTGGTGCTTCTATCTTCTCCCCATCTTTTTCTCCTTCCAAACTTTTCAGCTCCACCAAAAATCCCACTTTTTCACCATTTCCCCTCCTTGGAAGTGGCTCCAAAGGTGACATTTCCTCTTCTTCCCCCAAAATTTCCACCTCCCAGTCATCCCTCTTCAAACTCCTCCTGATCTCATTTCCCTTTGATTCGGCCAAGGGAATCTCGGTCAAATCTTGGTTATGTTTAGTAATCTGAACTGTCAGTGGAGTTTCGGATTGCATCTCCATGAGCTTTCTTAACATCTCCTCCACCCTTTCCAATCGGTTTTCCATAGATGTAAACCTTCTTCCATGGTTGAGAACTTTTTCTTCACATCATATTTGATTTGCTCCATCTTCCTTCCAACGCCTCCACATTCTTTGCTGCCATAGGTCTAAAAAAAGTGCTATGATATCGATTTGTTACGCCTTGATATAAACAATAGCCAACGAACCAATACAAATTCAATGAGACTTATAACTCTATTTATAAGTTGCCCAAAATATTTGGGGAATTGCAACTTTATCCGGCAGGCATGACGGCATGAAAGGTGTCTGATGACCTTGCCCTCTAGGCAAAGGCGGCTCATTTGGGTGAAGTGTGGCCTGCATTCATTGAAATGACCGAGTATGATCATTCCAAACTTTAGTATGAGTATTAAAATTAATAGCACGGTTTGTTAACATATTAAGCAGGTTGGGTTGTCTTAAATTTAAGGTTATCTTTAAATACGGGTCTAACGATTTTGAATTGTGGCTTAGATAGCCCGATGGTGGCAACTCTCCAAGATCCTTGGATCAATTAGATGTCAGTAGGGCTGAACTCATTGGGTCTTCGACCTGTAAGCCCGGTCAATCGAGTCAACATTACTAAAAAGTTTCATCTCAAATACGTTTTTTATATAGTTATGCCCTAAACTTCACTGTTGACTACTGAAGCAGACATAAGAGCAAATCATGAGTTTGTGGTTATTGTTTTATTTATTTATTTATTCTTAATATGCATTCATGCCTTAATGATTGTTATTTCTTGCACAGCCCCTAAAATACTTCCTTTTAATTTTCTGTTGATACTCGCAGGTATACCATTCCAGTTTTGTTGATGAGGAGGGTGTAACCAAAGCCTGTGGCTGTCCTCTTCTCCCACTAAAAACTCACATCAAGGGTCCTGCTCCAGTCTCTGATCAAGGTTTCCTCAAGAAACTAATTCTTTCATCCAAAGTTATCTTCCGGGTGATTTTTGCTTCTAGATTCTACTCTTAGGCTTCGTTTGGGACGACTTTCTTAATGCTTAAAACATCTTTTTAATATAAAAATTTCTTACTGCTTCGTTTGGGAAAACTGTTTTAAGAAGCAGTAAGAAAGCCGTCCCAAACGAAACCTTAATCATCACCATTCATGTTTTTTTATTGTTTTTGCAGACAAGATCGATATTGTTGATGAATCAATCTCCTTCTTTCGAGCCAATGTCTTCTTCAGAAACTTTGACATTAGAAGCTCTGCAGATAAGCTACTCATATACCTTACATTTTACATTAATTTGGCCTTGAAAAGACTTGAAGGCTGCAGAACATTGGCTATAGGAACCAAAGCAATCATTAGCCTGGGCCTTGAAAATGTTCCAGTACCTGGAGAGCAAGGCTTTCCTTTTCCTGGGCTCTTTACCTTCCCACAATCACCACAAGAAGCAGGCATAACTTACATGCTTCTTTTATGACAGTAGTTGTTTTTGGCTCTTTAATATTGATCTAAAAGTCTTGAAAATCTTATTTTTGAAAACGCAGAGCTCTTCAGGAATTATCTAAAGCAGATAAGGGAGGAGACAAGTGGTAGGCTACTTAGCTGCGCTTACAGGTCTAATGGTACTCCTAACAAATGGTGGCTAGCTTTTGCAAAAAGAAAGTTTGTGAACATTATTGTTACTTGAGGAGGTTAGTTTTTTTTTTTCATTTCCATTTCCATTTCATAGCTTAAAAACTAGCAAATATGAGGTTGGACTCTGGATTCATTTTCTTGTTCTCACATTTGGTTTAACTTGTTTTGGTTAATTATGATGATTTTAACTCTGTTGTTACCACTTTCTTCTACTGTTCATTTGAGATTATTGTAATTGTTCAAAATTAGTTGTGAAATTGTTGCGGAAAATATCATTTTTAGGAGCTATTAAGATGTTTTGTATATTTTTCCTTAGAAAAATTTCAGATGATAACTTTTTTAGAAATATTAGACTTAAGTAGATATATTTGTGAGAGATTTTTCACTACAGAAATTAAAAAAAAAATTTATAAGTAAATATAAATATGATAGCAGTATATAAAACTAAGGCTTTGTTTGGATGGCTTTTTTCCTGCTTCTTAAAGCAGCTTTTTATTACAAAAAATAAAAAATTTGTACTAAAAACTCGTTTCAAGTAGTAGTAAAAAAGTTGTTCCAAACGAGCCTAAGTTTCAAGCGAGTGAAGTAATGCATTTGATTGAATTTGGTGTGGTGCTAATGCATTACAGGTCTATGTATATGCCCTCTTTTTTATATTATATTTCTTGCTTTTATGAATAATATTGACATGCTTTCTTTTGAAATTTAAAATATTTAAACTAGTGTGATTTTTGCATGGGAGTTGAATGAGTTTGCACTATGTGCAGAAGTTTAAGGGCATCTGCAACCTAACCAAATTTCATTCGCTTATCATCTGATTGCAGTTGCCGCAAATTTTCACCCGAATCTCAAACATAAATGCCTTTGTATTTTCTCTCTGTTGTGCGCGATGCGACATCAATAGTGGCATCGCACAGTTTGAAAAGTGAAAATGACAAATGCATGTTTGTAGTTATCACGAGCCTCCATTGGAACGTCAAACTTACAATGTTTATATATATATATATATTTCAGTTGTGAACAGTGCGATGTCAGTACAATATTGACGTCACATTATTCTTAGAAATACATTTTTTATATGAAAAGAGAGGAGAAAGATTTAAAAATATACACAATTTTTTTTTTTTTGATGTTAAAAATGAAATTTGATTGGAGATGAATTACTCTTTTTTATGAATGTTATTATCAAAATCCTTCGTCCTACTTTCATGGGACTATTGACGGTCTATTTTAATTATATAAAAGTAGCATACAGTTTTAGATTAATGAATATGATAATTTTTTAATCAATTTTAATAATATTAATCAAATTATAATTAGCATATATTAATATTTAATTTTAAAATTATTGATAATTATAAATTAATTAAATATTATAATTTATCACTAATCAAATTAATTTAAAAAATATATTAATGTATTTATATTAATATATTTTAAATGAAATATAATGATTATTAATATTAACTAAATTTCCTAATTAATGTAATTATTTAATTAATACCCAATAATATTATGAAATTTGGAAATTATCAAAATTTATATATATATATAAAACTTCTTTTATTTTGTTAATTTTTAGAAGTTCAGTACTCCAAAGTCGCCACATGGTTGAATCGTTGGTCTTTCTTCGCAAAATTCCCGACACCTTCGGCGGTGGGAGCCCATCGGAGATGCATTTAAGTGACCAGCGCTATGCAAGGGAGTAAGATGAATTCGTGAGAGACTATCGTCCAAATGACCTAATGCCCGGAATTTACGGCTGAATGAAGAAGGTGCTATATTTATTAAAGTTTCCATTTTTGTTCTTAAATCCTCCAACATCCCTTCTTGTTTGGCTGCTACCGGTGCCTGATGTGGAGCCTTGATAACCTCAATGGAGACTTCGCCGCCGACTCTGTTGAGATCCGCAAGGTATGGGACTCTAACCTGGAGGAGGAACTCTCTCTCATCCGCTCTATTGTCACCGACTACCCCTTTCATCTCCATGGACACCGATTTTCCCGGCATCACAATTATCCCCGTCGTCACTTCTCCGACTTCATTAATATAATTCAATTACCAGACTCTCCAACTCAACATCAACATCCTCAAACTCATCCAACTCGACATCGCCTTCTTTGACTCTTCAGGCCATCTCCCTCTCTTTGGGTCTCCCCCTCGCCCATGCATCTGGCAGTTCAATTTTCGCGAGTTCGACACAGCAGGGGACATCTTCGGATTATTGTCCTCTTTCTCATAGGTTCAAAGGATGTTATTGAATTATTGTCCTATTGACCAGTCAGTGGTGATTGGGATAGATCTTGAGAAGGTCAAAGGTGTTGTAGGAAATTATCCCAAGAGGTTTGGAGTCAAGGGATTGGAGCTTTGAGCAAATCCATGAAGTTGGAGAGGGTCTTGACCCCTCCAAATGGGTTGACCAAGTCAACCCATGGGGAGTTTGACTTGGAAAGTTTTGAACATGTCAAGGATGTCCAATTGAATGATTTTGAGGGGTTGATTTGATTTAAAATGGATTGAATTTGATAAGTGTTGAGTTAAGGGTTGATTTAGTCGACAACCATGGTTGACTTGGTCAACATGGTTAAACCATAGGTTGAGTTAGGGTCAAACAAGTTCAAATGAGTGTTTTGAGATAAATGGAGGTGGTGCCATACATTGGTAATATCATTTTGTTGGAAATGGATGTTTAAATCCATTAAGGGCATTTTGGTTAATCATGATTGACTTGGTCAACTAGGTCAAACCAAAAGGTGGGTTTGGATCCAATGTATTCTTAATGATGTTTAGGATCAATTGGGATAGGTTTTGAAGGTTGATATGAGAATGTGATGTTGGATTTTGGGGGAAAATACCAAAAACCCCCCTTTAAAGGGTATTTTGGTCATCTTGACAACTGATCAATCATGGGCCAAAATGGATTTGAGAAAGTACAATTTATTGGTCAAAAAGTCATAACAAAAGTGATGGATGTGATTTTCGGGGGGGGGGGTTTGGAAAGGGTTCCAAAGTCAAAGGGGGGGGGGGGGTTTGGAAAGGGTTCCAAAGTCAAATTCCAATGGATGGTAAGTCCAGTGGCATAGACTATAAATATTTAAAAGTTTTGGAGCCTGTGAGAAAAAAATCAATTTCTAGGAGTAGGGACCTCAAAATGTGTCTAAATTTGGAGGGTTGAACCTAGAGACATGTTTGTTCCATATGTAACTAACAAATCATGAATCAGATGTCATTTGGCTGGGTTTCAAGGTAATGGAAAAACCACCCAAAGAGGGTTTCAGGATCTGGGTTCTTAACCTTAAGACTTGGTTTGGAAACTTGGGTTTAGATTAGATTTTGAACTTGAGTGGTTGAGTTTAAATTATCCACATTAAAGATGATCAAATAAGTGAGTAAAATTGATTGGATATGATTTGAATGTTGATTGAATGTTGGTAGAAGGCTGGATCAGATATTGAATTGAAGGGTAGAACTGGATTTAATTAGATTGAGATTTGGTTTTGACTGGGATCTATATGGGTGAGGAGTGGACATCTCCTAGTCATCAGGTCACCAGAGAAAAACCGGGGTAGGTCCTGATGACCTCATACAAAAATGAGGTCAACACACTTATAAAAATTTATTGATAATGCAATAGCATATTCAAGCAAATGACCTTCATAGGTCGAAAAGACACCAACATACATTTACATGTATAAACATCAGACTTGCATTTGTTCATTCAAGTAATTATTTCAAAATAACTTCACCTAGGAAGCAAAAATGATATGTTTTCCCTACCTTGAGAATTTACATCATTAGCTTCTTTCTCCATATTCTCCATACCACAAACGGCAGACTTGCATTTAGAGCAGCTTGATATTTAGTTCCAATTCTTCCAGGCATTCCTCCAGTATCGAGTTTCTAAAATTTGATTAACATCTATGAGATAGATATAAAAAAAGGTCTTTTGACGACAACGACAAGCATTTAACCCACTGTTACATGAATCCTTTTTCTCCATTGTGTCCTTTTGACAAGAATAAATAAAAAATAATAATTCAAAAGTTGGAATTAGGAAGTAGTCATTCACTATTCTCAAAGAATGAGCATCTTTCCTTACTACTTTAGTGGGATTTGGATTCTTTCCATTGCTTTCTGACAAAGGAGGTGGATACGATGGTTCTACTTATCCTCAACTTTAGGAAAAGAAAATATTACTTTAGGAAAAAATGTTAAAAACGTCTTATAGAGAGCTTCTACCTTAGGCCAAGTGCGTTAGGAATAAATAGCAACGTACGTATATATATATATATATATACTTCTAATTTATCTAATATTTGCTTTTCTCCGTTGTGAACGAAAAATTATTGCGTCCTCCCACCTGACGTAGAGATGTGTCCTCCCATCGCCAAAAAACTCGGTTTTTGCTCGGTATTGCTAGGTATTATTTGGTAATAACGACGAATATCATCATGTGAAGACCAACACCGTGTTATACCGAGCTATACCGAGCAATACCGAGCACATACCGAGTTTTCTCTAGGAAAAACTAGGTATTTTTTTCTATAGCTCGGTATAGCTCGGTATAACTCGGTATTGGTCTTCACATGATGATATTCCTCGTTATTGTTTGGTATTGCTCGGTATTTGCTTGGTATTTCTCGTTTTTTAGCGCGATTTTAGCTCTGGGAGGACGCATCTCTACGTCAGGTGGGAGGACGCAATAATTTTTCGTTGTGAACAATGTGACGTCAAATATGCTGTCGCATTATTTATAGAAACACCATTTTTATATAAAAAAGTGAGGAGAAAAATTCAAATAATATATACAAAATATTCTTCTTTGGTGTTAAAAATAAAGTTTGCTGGAGATGAATTACTCTGTTGTATGAATGTTTCTACACTTAATAAGTTTGTTAGAGATTTTAGCCCAAATGGCATAATGCCATGAATTTAAGGATGAATGGAGAAGGTGTTGCATGCATTTATTAAAGTTGTCATTTTTGTTCTAAATCCTGCAACCAAATAGCCCTTCCCTGTTTAGCTGCTACTGGTGCCTGATGTGGAGCCTCGATTACCTAGATGGCAACTTTGCCGCAGACCCTGTTGAGATCCGCGAGGTATGGGACTCTAACCTGGAGGAGGAACTCTCTCTCATTCGTTCTATTATCGCGGATTACCCCTTCATCTCTATGAACACCAAGTTCCCCGCCTTCCTAATTCCCTCCGCCATCACTTCCCCGACTTCATTCGTATTCAATTACCAGAATATCAAAAGCAACATCGACGCCATCAAACTCATCCAACTCGGCCTCACCTTCTTTAACTCTTCAGGCCACCTCCCTCACTTCGGCTCTCCCCCTCGTCCTTGCATTTGGCAGTTTAATTTCCGCGAGTTCGACACAACAAGGGACATCTTCGACCGCAACCATATGGACTTTCTCCGCCGCAGCGGCATGGACATAGAAAAGAATCACCTCCTCGGCGTCACCGCCGATCACTTTTCCGAACTCATCATCTCATCCGGCATCGTGCAGAATAATTCCGTCCAATGGATTACTTTCCACAGTTATTTAGACCTGGGATATCTTCTCAAAACGTTAACTCGCCACAATCTACCGGACTCTCATGAGGGTTTCTTACGTTCTGTGCTGCGGTATTTTCCTAAAATCTATGACATCAAGACGTTGATGAAGCTCTGCAACAACCACTCTCCACGCGTGTTGAATAAGGTCGCGGAGGATCTTGGATTGAATAGAGTGGGAAGATACCACCAAACTGGATCAGATAGTTTGCTCGTCGCTGCTGTTTTCAGGAAGTTGAAAGATCATTTTTTTCTTAGATCTATCGAGAGATACGCTGGAGCTTTACGTGGTCTTAGCCTTGATTGAACATGATCCATTATTAGCAATAATAGATTTGAATAAAACAAATTAATTAGTTGTTTAAATTTTTGTAATGAAAATAAATTTGGGCCATCCCCTTTTATTTTCTATGGGAATTTTTTTTTTTGGTGGCGTACTAAATATTGGTTTTTTTTTGGTGTTTTTAATAAAATTTATTGCTTTCATGTCCCTAAATATACATGGTCATAAGTGAGCTATTTTATAATAACAATTTAAATTCTGGCTATCGGCTACTAAATGCTACAAAAATATTAATTTTTAATAGCATATGATGTAGTACAAAAGTTTTGTATAATTGTATCTACATATCTAGAGCAGCTAAGAATAAACTTATATTTCTTACTATTTCTTAAAACAACTTTTTAATGTATTTTTTTTTTATTTGAGAGTTTCTTTAAGAAGCAGTAGGAAAGCCGTCTCAAACGAAGCTTAAATCTTTGGAACGATTGGCTCTTTTTATATAACACCTTTGAATTCTTAGGAGATTGATGAATAATTTTATTAAATCAAACATTCAAACCAGGCTACACAACTATTGCATTTTTCTCTTATTTTTTAATTAGTCGTGTATAAAACAAATTCTATAACACTCAAAGTATCCTCAAATATTTGGCCAATTCTTAAACACTCAAACCCAAACCTATAAATAGGGGGCTGAAGGGAGACCTCAATTTTTGTATTTTTTATAATTAAGTTTATTTATTAAAATATTAGATATTCTCAATCTAGAATCCTTCTTTTTTCTCTCTCTCTCTCTCTCTCTCATTTTATTTTATCATTTCACTATGATTAGTATAATTGGGTGTAACAACTATAGGCAAAGTGCCTCCACATCATTTATTCAGAAAGAATTCATCCACAAGTAATGCTTTGTGACATGTTGACTTGAAACTTTGAATGTAAACACCCAAAAAGAAGTATATATTTACTTGAAACATCATTCATTATCAAGTTGCATATTAAATAATTAATCTCCCTCGATTTTTTCCAGTATAAATAAAATGGTAATTATAAAATAATGCTTTGGATGACTCTCTCATAAACATGATAGCTTGCTCATGATACCGTTATCTCTCTTCATATTTGATATGATAGTTTTGACTTTAAATTAATTAGTTTAAGATCTCACACTCTTCTATTTGATTATGTGTTTAATGAGCCATATTTGAGCTTGTTAGTAGTCTTTCATTCTAACATCTAAAGTGCAAGTATGTTATGATTTACGGCTATTATTCTAAAAAATATTTGGCTTTGCTAACTACTTGGCTTTTAAGGTTTAAAAACACTTTTTTTTAATGTGTAATCGACATAACATATTTAGGCTTGTTTTTTTCACTTTCAATGAAATTTATTTTTCATGGCATCTAGATTTATTACCCACTTTAACTCTTCGTCACCTTAAATTGTCCAAGCATCAAGTCAAATGAGATCAAACTTGAATGTAATGCCATTATATATATATATATATATATATATATGTTGCGG
>NW_021319682.1:3669099-3676743 GCF_001605985.2 Dendrobium catenatum | reverse complement strand
TCGCTATCGGCTACTAAATGCTACAAAAATATTAATTTTTAATAGCTTTTGTAGTACAAAAGTTTTGTATCTACATATCTAGAGCAGCTAAGAATAAACTTATTACAATTATAAGGGAATTGCTCAATAAAATAATTAACTTAAGTAATGTATTTAAAAAAAAAAAATTGCAAATTATTTGATCTCTTTGCAAGTTCATTAATTAAAATTGTTTATATCCTGCATTATATTTGATATCAAAATTAAGTTGTATTATTTGAAATGCATGCCCTACATTATGTATGATATCTAAATATGTCGCCGACTAAGTATTCGTTTGGGACGACTTTTTTACTGTTTCTTAAAACAACTTTTTGATGCATTTTTTTTTATTTGAGAGTTTCTTTAAGAAGCAGTAGGAAAGCCATCTCTTTTTATATAGCACCTTTGAATTCTTAGGAGATTGATGAATAACTTTATTAAATCAAAAATTCAAACCAGGCTACACAACTATATAACAAATTCTATAACACTAAAAGTATAGTCAAATATGTGGCCAATTCTAAAACACTCAAGCCCAAACCTATAAATTGGGGGATGAAGGGAGACCTAAATTTTTGTATTTTTTATATTTATTAAAATCATAGATATTCTCAATCTAGAATCCTTCTTTTCTCTCTCTAATTTTATTTTATCATTTCGATATGATTAGTATAACTGGATGTAACTACTATAAGCAAAGTGCTTCCACATCATTTATTCAAAAAGAATTCATCCACAAGTAATGCTTGGTGACATGTTGACTTGAAACTTTGAATGTAAACACCCAAAAAGAATTATATATTTACTCCAAACATCATTCATTATCAAGTTGCATATCAAATAATGTCCATGAATTTTTTCATATATATATATAACATGTATAAATAAAATGATAATTATAAAATAATGCTTTAGATGACCCTCTTATATACATGATTGCTTGCTCGTGATACCGTCGAGCCTCTTATAAGAAAAGTCAATATCTTTATCTCTCTTCATATTTGGCATGATAGTTTTGGCTTTAAATTAATTAGTTTAAGATCTCACACTCTTCAATTTAATTATGTATTTAATGAGCCATGATTGAGCGTGTTAGTAGTCTTTCATTCTAACATCTAAAGTGCAATTATGTTATGATTTACGGCTATTAATCTAAAAAATATTTGGCTTTGCTAACTACTTGGCTTTTAAGGTTTAAAAACACTTTTTTTTTTTTAATGTGTAATCGACATAACATATTTAGGCATGTTTTTTTCACTTTCAATGAAATTTATTTATCATGGCATCTGGATTTATTACCCACTTTAACTCTTCGTCACCTTAAATTGTCCAAGCATCAAGTCAAATGAGATCAAACTTGAATGTAATGCCATTATATATATATATATATATATATATATATGTTGCGGGCTAAAATATATGTGGTGATAGAGTTTTAATTCTACGTCTTAATGCTGCACGGATATCCAGCTCACACATAGAGAACACAAGATTTTTTACGTGAAAAATCCTGTAAAGGAAACAACAACGGGGCCTAGTCCAGTTTAAAAGATTCCACTAGAATTTGAGTTGAGTACAGTGGGCTGATGCGTCCTTGAGGGCGATCAAATTACAAATGTCAACTGTATGATTGAAGTCTAGTGTCAAATCTTGCGTCAGTTAGTAGTCTGGAAGTGACTTGGTGGTCTGACAGAATTTCGAGCCTCAGGTGGTGGTTTGACAGAACTTTGGGCCTCAGGCAGTGGTTCGGTGGAGCTCAAGGCATTAAGTGGTGGTCTGGCAGAGGTAAGGGCTTCAAGTGGGGGTCCGACGAAGGTGAGGACCTCAAGTGGGAGTCCAGCAAAGGTGAGGGCCTCAGGTGGTGATTTGGCAAAGATGATGGCCTCAAGTGGTGGTCCGACAAAGGTGAGGGTGTCAAGTGGTGGTCCGGCAAAGGTGAGGGACTCAAGTGGTGTTCCGGCGGAGGTGAGGGCCTCAAGTGGTGGTCCGACGAAGCAACGACGTCAGACGGTGGTCCAGCGGAAGTCAGGCGATGGTCGAGGAGGAGCAAGGAGGCATGAGCAATCTCCGATCTCTCTCTTTGAATCCTTTGGCTTGGGTCCCCATCTCAAGATAAAGGAGCGATCTATTTATAGATTTTTTTAGTGGCATTGCCCGTAAATAAGTGAGAGGTCAAGGATAAATAGGGAGTGGTTGGATGGACGGCCGATGTTGAATCCCTTGATCAAGGACTTTTTGATGGACATTTGAATGTCTTAGTGATGTCGGAATTCGGTGATCTTGGGTCCGTTGGATTTGTCTCGTCGAGCCTCTCAATTTGACGATAAGCATGTTATGTTTGGAAACCATTTGATAATCCAAATTGTGGCTTGAACCTTCCAACAACACTTCTAACCCTTGTTTTGGACCCATTTGGGCTTGGAATGAGTTAGTTTTGGTGTCGTTGGGTTCGTATTCTCGAGATGTTTAGTTTGAATATAAGTTCACTGAAATCGGAGTTCGGATGGTCCCAATTTTAATTTCGGAAGTTTCCAATTTCATTTTGCATTGAGATTCGTGCCTGATCAAGATAATTTTTACTTAATAAGTTTGTTAGAGACTTTCGCCCAAATGGCCAAATGCCCCAAATTTAAGGATGAAAGGAGAGGGTGCTTCATCTATTTATTAAAGTTGCCATTTTTGTTCTTAAATCCAGCAACCAAACATCCCTTCCCCGTTTAGCTGCTACCGGTGCCCGATGTGGAGCCTCAATAACCTTAATGGCGACTTCGCCGCCGACTCTGTTGAGATCCGTGAGGTATGGGACTCTAACCTGGAGGAGGAACTTTTTCTCATCCGCTCTATTGTCGCCGACCATCCCTTCGTCTCCATTGACACCGAGTTCCCTGGCGTTGCAGTTATCCCCGTCGTCAATTCTCCGACTTCAGTAACCGAATTCAATTACCAGACTCTCCAACTCAACGTCAACATTCTCAAACTCGTCCAACTCGGCCTCACCTTCTTTGACTCTTCAGGCCACCTACCTCTCTTAGGCTCTCCCCCTCACCCTTGCATTTGGCAGTTCAATTTCCGCGAGTTCAACGCAGTAGGCGACATCTGCAACCGCAACTCGATCGAGCTTCTCCGTCGCAGCGGCATGGACTTAGAAAAGAATCACCGCCTCGGCGTCACCGCCAATCGCTTTTCCGAACTCATCATCTCTTCAGGCATCGTGCAGAATGATTCCGTTCAATGGATCACTTTCCATAGTTGCTTCGACTTAGGATTTCTTCTCAAAACATTAACTTGCTGCAATCTACCGGACTATCATGCAGATTTCTACCGCTCTCTGCGGTTGTATTTTCCTAAATTCTATGACATCAAGCATTTGATGAAGTTCTGTAACAACCTCCATGGCGGGCTCAACAAGGTCGCAGAGGATCTTGGGGTGAATAGAGTCGGAACCTGCCACCAGTCTGGATCAGATAGTTTGCTCACTGCTGCCGTCTTCTGGAAGTTGAAAGATCGTTTTTTTCATGGATCAGTCGACAGATACGCTGGAGTTTTATATGGCCTTAGGCGTGATTGAACATGATCCATTATTAGCAATAATAATTTAGAAGAAAAATTTAACTAGTAGTTAAATTTTTTTTAAGGAAAATAAATTTGGGCCATCCCCAATTAACTGAATATTGGTTTTTCTATGTTTTTTTAATAAAATTTATTGCTTTCATGTCCCTAAATATATATTGTTATAAGTGAGCTATTATATAATAACAATTTAAATTGTCGTTATGTGTTGAAAGTCCCATTTGAGAATGTTTTTCTATGATGCAGTACAGTAGTTTTGTATATATTTACTTAGAGCACCTAACAGTAAACTTATTATAATTATATACATCAATAGTTAGAATATTAAGATACTAATGGAATTGCTCAATAAAATAATTAACTTAAGCAATGTATCATAAGAAATTTTGTAAATTATTTGATCTCTTTTCGAGTTCATTAATTAAAATTTTTTATATCCCACATTATATTTGATATCAAAATTAAGGTGTTTTTTTTTTTTTGAAATGGATGCCTACATTATGTTTGATATCTAAATAGGTCGCTCGACTAAGGCTTCATTTGTGATGATTTTCTTATTGTTTCTTAAAGCAACTTTTTAGTATAAAAGTTTTATTTTGTGTACTACAAAACTTCTTTAAGAAGCAATAAGAAAGCTGTCGTAAACTAAGCCTAAATCTTAGGAATGATTGGTTTTTTTTATAACACAAATTAAGCTATCATAAAACACTACTTTGCCTGACAAGTATTTTATTTTCTTAGTACGAAGATTTTTCATGAGCATTAATAAATTACTTCTCATATATGGGATAAAAATTTCAATTAAGACGAATTATATAGGCTTTAATCATGTGTTACTTTATCCAAAGGACTTCATAAATTTGAGGTGGAAGCTGCTTAATTTGTCAAATTCATATCAATTTAGGATGAAAAAATCTTCATGATCTATTAAATACATCAAAGCACATTTATAAGCTCAAATGCATATCATTGAGGAACATTCAGACTTATTGTTTCTTAAAACAACTTTCTAGTATAAAACTTTTATTTTTTGTACTACAAAACTTCTTTATAAGTTCAAATGCATATCATTGAGGAACATTCAGACTTATGTCATAATCATAATATAGTGGCACCAAAGCTACTCAACCCAACAACCTGATCATAGTCTATTTTCCACATCATTAATTGCATTTAGATGATTTAGTTTATATATTTTAACGCGTTCTTATCCATTATAACAACCACTTCATTCTTATAAAAGCAACACAACCGAATTAATCTAATGGAAAATAAGTATGTATTATTGATAGTAAACATTTCTCATTTGCATTAAACCTATTGTGCATATATATAAGAAAATTTTACTTTATATTTCCGAAGATTGACAAAATTAGTATGCCCGAAATTTTGTTTCAGATCAAAGTACCCCAACTTTTGAACCACATAGTATTTATTATCCATTGTGACCAACATTGGTTCCAATAAGCTTAGAAAAAAAATTGACCAATGTTTGTTTGTACCATAGAGAAGTAAGGTTTAGGATCATTTATGAATCTTATGGTTCGAATTTTTAATGGAACCTTACTTGGACAAAATTTGAAAGTTAATTGAACACTGTTCGAACTTGTATTCAAAATCCTTTAGAATATGATTGGACATGGATAGATTATGGTTCAAATATGGATAAAATATAGGTTGAAGGAGATTCAAACATTGTTCGAATAAGATACCGTCATCTATAACTGTTGGTGATATAACTGTTTATGCAAGTATAAAATAAAAATGTGTAACATAACATAGAGCTATTGTAGCATCTATACCACACAAAAGTTTAGAATAAAATTAAAAGCTATAAAACATGATAATGACACATCACAAAAGAGAGTAAAATAAAAGCTAAAATATATAAACTATATCATTCTATAACCTATGAATGTTCCTAAAATAACAAAAAAGTGTACATTATAAACTATTATGGAGGTGGTGGTCGCACTTGACCATACAAGAAACTTAGATTATGACCTTTAATTTTACATTAACTATACCTTCATTGCACTACATCTTTCTTTCCCTTCAAAGAACTTTTTTTTTTTACAATCACTATTAAGCTTCAATAATGGAGATAACAATGCAACTCCCATGATTTTTTTCCAAAACCTCCCATGTATACTCATTTTTAAATCTATATATATATTTAGCATAAGTTGCTAACTATGTTTCTTTGAATTTTTTTTGTGTGCATAAGCTATAATAATTAGTACCCATAACATCAAACTTTATGTCTATATGTTTTGTTTTGCAAATTAGCTTCACCATTGAGATCACCGCCTTGGACTTACAATTTAAATTGACTAATGAGGTGGATGATCAAGCTTTAAGACAAAGTCAGGAGCATCCCCTTTACTTCTTCAATTCATTTGGAAAAACAATTTTTGTACTTTGTATAAAAATGCTCCCATCGAAGAACCATATTTATTGTGTACCTAAAAAATATCCAATTAAGTTTGTCACAAGATCAGAGCATACGATCTTGGTGATTTTTGAAAATCTCTAAAATGATTATTATCATCGAGTTATATCAATTTAAAAAAAAAAAGCAAGAGCGAGCCACTCAATGCTAGCTTCATTCTCTAGATAAGAAATTATTGGGCGCTTGACACCAATTTTATTGAAGTATCTATAAAACTAAACTCTTTAATTGGTCTTGAAAGTCAAGTGATATTTCTCATGATAACTATCAGTTTTAAACTTCACTATGATATTCATTACCACATATGAGTACACATGCTCAATAGGCTACACAATCTATTGAATAATTCATATTCCACATTTAATTAAGTTATACAAGCCTACTTAAACATTAAAAATGTGTAACTAGAGTGAAAATAAGTAAACATTAATATCTAATTTCAATAATAGAGAAACTCCAATACTTAATGCTAGAACAAAACAAAATATATTTTTATTTGCCACAAAATAGAATAGAACTTTATTGTCACTAAGAAAAAATAGAACAGGAGGTTACTTGTACCATAATAGAATAGAACATGAATGAATGCAACATGTACCACATGAATCACATGGAATATATGCTACAAGATATGTCCCCAAGCATTTTTATTACTCCTCTTCGTCATTTTAATATTAATTCCAGATAGATAGAAGAATACATGTGTACAAGCCCTTATAACTCTCAATATATTATGCACAACCGAATATAGTCATCACAGACAACACTTCAAATTCATATACATGTGTACATGCTCTTATAACTCTCCTTGTAATGCACTTACTAGAATACAGTTGCCACATACAATACTTCATTTCTCTCGACATTTTCACCACATGAACAACGAAACGTCATATTTCCAACATGTAAGCATAATATGTAAGATGATATTGGAATATATAAAATTTACACATATATGATAAATTCAGTAGTTCGTGAGACATAGTTTGCATACATACTCGACAATAATAGTTCAGAAAATCTTTTATTGGGAAAAATAGGAAAAGATCATTTTGAAGCAATTACTGTATTAGTGTGGCTTATAGAGAGGTCAATGTAATCACAAAACCCTTTAAGAAAAATATAGAAATTAAACAAATCGATTAAATTTTGTATTCTCACCATCCATGTGCTTAGACTAGTCTATTCAAAATCATATAAAAAGGCATACGATGAAAAGTTTATCAAACTTTTAAAAAATCACATAATAAGACCCTAAATCTGCCTGTACAAACATCAAAATTGGAATATTATGTAGGGGAAACGTAGCCTATCTTAAGTTGAACAATTTCTTGTAGGGGTGTCAATTCGGGTCAACCCGCAGAGTTCGAGTCGAACCCGACCCGACCCATATCTAAACGGGTAAACCCGAACCCGACCCGTTTTTTACAAACGGGTCGGACATTTCAACCCGGACCCGACCCGGTCGGGTTGCCGGGTTGACCGGACCCGACCCGGCAGCGTTCATAAAATTTGGCAAACGTGCTCTCAAAATTGATCCCACCTTGAAGCAACTGGAGACGATTGTGCAAAAACTTGATAAAGTTACAACAACTGGTGTT
>NW_021319682.1:3665826-3668999 GCF_001605985.2 Dendrobium catenatum | reverse complement strand
GTGCCTTTTAAGACTTTAGCTCAAGTGGAGCCTGAGGATGATGAGGAGCTACCTATTCCTGCTTCCTCTCCCCTTCTAAATGGGAGCCGCTTCTACCCCTTAGCTTCTGCTCAAGGGGACGAGAAGATAGCTAGGATAGCTCATTCCCCACCATGCCCGGTCGACTACTCGACTAAAAAGACCTCAAAAGAAAAGCATCTGCAAAAAATAAGGGCTTTGAGAAATATAATCCATACCTGTGCTGCAGAATCTGGATAAACAAAAGAGCAGTACCTGAAACAGTTAAAGGGAGTGATCTCTCATCGCTTCCAAAAAAAAAAGAATTGAAAGAAGAGGCGTCTGAGGCAAAGAATTTAACTCCACAATCTGTCAGGAGAAATAAGAAGTATGTCCGACAGCCCATTACTTCAGTACTTGTTGATGGATACCACTGGGTGCCACGCCCTCCTTCTTCCGAGACAGAGGGCATCGTGTTGACTGGGTCCGAGAGAGGCCACCATTCCATTGGTAGACCCCCGGTACCCCCTTCCAAAGCTGTAAGGTTGGCCTTAGTAGTTTTTAAACCAAAGGGGAATTAGACTTTAAAACATCCGGACATGAAGGGCAAGAGGCCCAAATCCCCCGAGAAGGAATTTGTTCCAAAAAGGACTAAGTTGGAGGATTTACCACCACCTCCAAGAACCTCTAAGTTCATTCTCCAACTCCAACGAGTCCCAGCTAGACCTCCTCCAGCTTTGATTGAGTCGATGGATGATCAACCCAGTACCCCATTTGTTCCACTAGACAGTTCTCTTACAGTCGGTCCAGTTCCTGATTCAGTGATGATTCCAGCTGATGATCCAGTGGTTGATATTTTAGATCCATGTGTCATTCCTAGGCTTCCTACGTAGGAGTCTGAGGACCTTACCTTACCTGATGTAGGAGCTATCTCCCTACAGGCTCCTCCTTCACCTCATGAGGTATATGTCCCTCTCCCTGTAGAGAATGCCACTTCTCCGACTACCGATTTTGGGACAGTCGAAAAGAAAGGAATTGACCTCAATCTTGAGATAAATGAAGAGCTAGTTACAGAGTCTCAGTCAGATCCTAATCTGAAACTTACAGAAATCATTGCTCTCCTTGATTCTTAAGAATTGTTTGATATGGCTGAAAACAAAGGATATCTACCCCTCGATCCTAAGTCAATTGGGGATAGAACAGTCGAGGAGGTAGTACAAGAGATAAGAAACATTCGGCTAAATAAAGAGGGAACGACTTCTTTTGATCCAGACCTGGATGAACTCCTTGGAGAGGAAGACGACTATGTTGGTAGTGTCTCCATGGTCGAAACTAGAGGTTCCAACAAGGAGGCCGAACCTGGTAGACGCCGGCTTGATAGAGATGATGACTCACAGGTTGCTGGGTCCGATTCAGATGAGTCCGTAAGGGCTAGGGGTGAAGAACACATTAAAGATTTGGAAAACCAGTTGACAACTATGATGTCACAAGTTAAAGAAATTCAAGAAAGATTTGATAAGTCAGAGCAGGATTCACTTAAGATTCAACAAACGGCTCGAGAAATTGTGGAAAAAGTTAGAAAGATAAAATATGGTCCCAAACCTCCTGAGTCGACACCAGTGATCCCTCTTTGCCTATCAGAGGCATCTTCAGCAGCACTTACAGTTCCCCCTGCTCTGCCCCAGAAAGACATTAAGCAACTAATCGAGGACTAGGTAAGAGAGGCCTTAGCCTTTTCTCAAGGAACCGCGTCTATTCCAAAGGGTAGACCTTACCCCGAAGAATATGACTCAGTTCCTTATCCAAAAGGCTTCGTGCCACCAACTTTTAAAATTTTTACTAGAATAAAAAACCTGAGACAGCGTCTAGCCCACTTCAGAGCAAGTTGTTGCAATGCGGGAGGGTCAGATGCTCTACTATTTCGCCAATTTGTAAGTAGTCTATCCGGCATCGCTTTTGAATGGTACGCCGATCTGCCCAATGGTTCAATTAAAACTTTTAGCGATCTAGAAAATCTTTTCCTTAAAAGATTTTCTGGAGTGCAACAATGAACTACTGTGGGCGATCTTACTGTTGAGAAACAAAAGCCGGGAGAGTCTCTGGTTGAATACATCTTGAGGTGGAGAAACCTCTCGATGAATTATGAACCCCAGTTGCAAGAGCAAGATGCGGTGGAGATCCTTCTTAAGAATTTCCACGGCCCCATTGCTTTTCTCCTGAAAGGTTTCACTATTAAAACTTTTGAAAAACTTTTTAATAAGGCTAGCAATTTGCAGGAAGAGGCTCATAAGATGTCATTCCTACGAGAGCAGTCTGAAGACAAGAAGGGTCCTAGATTGTTTAAGACTTTTGAGAAGAAGGCAGTAGTGTTGGCAGTTGACAAAGGAAAAAGTCCAATGACTAGTCAGCCCAGTGTTCCTCTACCACCGCCACCACAGCCAGTTTAGAGACAGCCCTTTCAAGTTACTCCCCAGTACACCAGAGATCCTAACTTTATCCCTTTTAGAAAGAGATTGGCAAAACCATATCCATTTAAGAGGGAAGCAGTTAAGAAGATTTTCAGGAGTCTGTTAAAGAAACCAGATTTTAAGTTGCCAGAGGCCAGGAGGCCTGAGGATGAGAGCAAGAAAGATGATCCCAAGTATTGCCCATACCACCGGATGCTAAGTCACCCTCTTGAAGATTGCGTTGTGTTCAATGAATGGCTTGAGAGGAACTACACCCAAGGTAACATTATAATGCCTAAGGAATACTTAGTCGATCCATAGAAAGCTTCAATTAAAACCATTTCAGGTAACCCTCTTAACTCTTCTTATTTTGTTGAATATGGTTGGGACACGGCTTTGTCCCGGGCACTTAAAAAGTTGATTAACAAGTCCTTTCGTCTTTCTCAACAGCTGACTATGATAACCCAGGCCCCGACGTGAAAGGTTGACCTAGACGCTTCACAGGAGGATGTTGAGCCACTTTCCTCTCCAGTAGTCACAGGAACTACTGCCGGATGATTAAAAGAAAAAGAAGTTGATTTTGTAGAGAGGAAGTGTGTTGATGAGAGATGTATTAGGATGGCGGAAGGGGGTGTTAAAACCCTCTCCCCTCTTTTGTTATCTGACTTTTACTATGTCCCATCAAAGGCGAAAGGTCAGAAGATGAATAAAAAACATTCTTCTGCTTCT
>NW_021319682.1:3661147-3665726 GCF_001605985.2 Dendrobium catenatum | reverse complement strand
GGAGATAACTACACATAAAACAATAATATTTGGAATAATCAAAATAATACAAGTTGCAATAATGTAAAACATGCAAATAGCAACTTTCCTAACATACTTGACTACTAGCAGACCTGATATTATGTTTAGTATTTGTCCTTGAGCAAGATTTCAGGCTGATCTAAAAAAGTCCCACTTGGCTAATGCTAAGAGAATTCTTATATATCTCTTAGGAACTCAAGACTTGGGAATCTGGTATCCTAAACATAGAAACTCTTTTAAAACATATAATATTTTAATTTAGATTTTGTAGGATACCAAGTTGATAGAAAATACACTTCTAAAACATGCCAATTCATAGGACAATCCATAGTCTTATGGTCCGGTAGATAATAGAACACAATTATCTTATATAATATTGAAGTTGAGTACATAGCCTTAGGAAGTTTTATGGCCCACATCCTCTGGTTAAAATAATAAATTTTGGACTTAGGACTATTGGTAGGCATAATTTTAATCATATGTGATAACACTAGTGCCATCTGCATTTTAAAGAATACAATCCAACACTCCAAGACTAAACACATTAACATAAGGCACCATTTTATTAGGGACCATGTTACCAAATGAGACATAGAGCTATACCATGTAGCGACTGAAAACCAACTTGCTGATATCTTTACAAAACCATTGATCTTTAAAACCTTCGACATCTTAAGAATGAGATTATGTGTAGTAGATATTCATCCTTGAAAACTCTTTATGTTCCTTTTTTTTGTTTTTTCCTTATTTGTAGTCGGATTCTTTTTATGTGTTACTATTTTATGTTTTTCATTTTTTAGTTGTTTATCCTTTAGCGCTTTTAAAGAATTAGATCAATAATTCTTAAATGACATTTTTGCTTTGCCTCTAGTTTTTGAATTTGTAAGCACTGCTTGAATCCTCTAAAATAGTTAAAGGAAGAAAAATTGATGATTATCACTCTTCCTCTAACTCCTTTAGTGGTGTATTTTTCTTTTTCAAGCAAAATCTATTTTAAATTTAAAAATTAGTCTTTAAAATTGAGATCCATTTTATGTTCTTTCAGTAATTTATCTCATAAAAATAATGCTCAAAGTCATTAAATCACTTTCAAGATTTCTTAATCAGGTTATTGCATTTACCATATAGATATGATTCTGATTTATTGTTTATTCTTTCTTATATTAGAGAGTGAGTTGTTCTTCTCTTATATTTGAAAGATAATCTCACAATTGAGAGTCTTTAAAGATTTTGAAAGGAAGCCAGCTCACAAAAATGATAAGAGGCATAAAATGAGCCCAAAAATTAAAGAAATGTATAATAACTGCCAAGTAATTACAAGATACACCAAAATATATCAAAAATCAAAAGATATGTAAAGTGCACCAGATAACTAAAAAAGAGGCACAAAATGAGCCAATAAAGAAATAAGCTTCCTTCTCTTTCAAATCTTTAAATCTTAGATGAATCAATATGCCACTTGATATTTTCAAATACTTGAATTTGAAAATCATGATTTTGGTTAGTTACTTTGCAATATTATTCTATCACATATTCTTTCTAAAAAGATGTTTGAAAATATCACTCTTCTTATCTAATTTCTTTTCTGAATTAAATTTTTTTTAAAAAAATAATTTTAACCTATAAAGAGTTCGACCTTGGGTTAACAATATCAGTTTATACCCTTTTTGGATTTCTGTCAATTCATTTCTTACTAATTTTTAATCAACTCACAAGAAAAATTTATCATTTACTAGAGTTGATCGATTAAAAAAAGGGGGTTCTTTTATTTTGATTTTTAACTAGTTTTTAGTTTGGTTTTTGTGTTGTTTTATGCTTTTCATGGTTTTATATTTATTTTAAAATTCTCCTTATTATCACATTCCATGTCCTGAATTTTTCTAGTTTTACTCACATCATTCAAGATGATACACACCATCCTATATAATCTAAACCAAAATACACCTCTTTGATTATAGCACATCCAACAACTGATATAAATTAATTATTGGTGATCATCTCATATGATTCATACATCATACTAGATGATCCACGTGGTTGGAGTCATTGGATGATTTGAATGTTATTAGGCCAATCCACTATGACAAATTTTCCTTGACAATCCACTTATTTATTCTGTACGATCCAGTTAGTCAACGATCATACAAGATGACTCCTCAGAATGATCGCTCTGTATCTAATCATCTAGTATGATACCTCATCGTACTGTATGATATGACCAAACTTTTTAACCAATAGTCTAGACGAACTGATTGCACATGATCATCCAGGATGATCTCATGATCGTACTGTATGATATGGCGATTCTTTTATAAATAGATGATTTTCTTCATATTCCTTACACCATTCCAAATATGTAATCCTCTACTTCCCTTTTGAGCTATTACTTCTTGTAATGGCTGGTGGAAAGTGTTCCTAAGCTCTCGTGGGTAGTCCCTCTAGGAGAACCATAGATCCTAGATTCACTAAAGAAGCTGATGAAGCAGCTTATTATCGCTACAAAAATATTGGGATTAACCAAACAATATTAGTCAACCTAGAGGTGTTAAACTTTCATGTGCTTGAACTTTTTGCTTATACTACTCTTGGACTCATCCTTACTTTGGCCTTTCCCTTTTATTCAAAATTACTTTTTGAATTTTTTGTGAGCTTAAGAATCAATAGTGAGGGTACTGCCCTCCAATCCTTTGTTAATAGGAGGCGAGTAGATATCACCTACCAAGACCTACATGAATTTCTCCTTTTTTTAACTACTGGTGAAAAAAATCACATTCAAGCTACAAATCTTGATTTTGATTGGACCCAAGCCTACACAGTTATGAGAGAATGTAATGTTAACTCTTACATTTGTGTTATTAATATTTTAGTATAAAATGTTAGGATCGTCCAATATATTCTTCGTAACTCCATAATTCCAAAAGCTAGTGATTGAATAAACATTACCCCTGTGTTGTCTCTTACAACTTATTTCATTATGGCTAAAATTGTCTTTAATCCAGTTAACCTTCTTATTTGATATCTTGAAAATTTGACAGTTATTTGAGATCCTCGTGATAAGAGATTGCCCAATCTAGCTTTAGGACATCTCATTTCATTTGTCCTAGAGTTCAAATACAACCTCAATATTATACACCACCTGATCACTTTCCAATTTTTTATTCCAATAGCTCCTTCCATCTCTTTCATAGTGCTCATTGCCACAACATTTGTTATGGTGACCGCCTAGAAGAGGAAGAGGAAAATCAATCTCAAGCACCAGCTCTTATACGCCACCAGTCCCATATTGATCTGGTTTAAAGTTTTGATCAATGGGAGGCTAAGTTTGACTCCTACATAGCCACATAGAAGCAACAGCATGCCCAAGACATAGCTTGCTTTGATGCCTACATAGTATAGTAACAGCAACAATAAGACGAATATATGGCCTGATTTGGTGAGAAGTTTACCTCTCTTCACCGATACTTTTAGCCACCACCACCACCTCCTCCACCTGATCAGGTTCCTCTTTTTTTCTAGTTTTACTCTGTGCTTTTATTTCTGTGTTTGTACATGTCTTCTTTTCTATACTTTATTCGGTTCAGTATTTTTTCTCCTTTTTGTGATGTCAAAAGGAGGAGTAGTGTATTTACTTATGGTTTAGTGAAATTTACTTTGTTATATTTTTGCTCTATTTTTTATTCTTTTTTTTCTCTATTTTTCTTATGTATCATATTTTCTTAAGAACAAAAATATTTATTTTAACTTCCCTTACCTTTAGAATTTTATCCTATAAGGGGGAGTTTTAGAAAATGTCAAAAAGATTTAAAAATTTTTTACAACAATATTTTCCATCATAAAAAAGGGGGAGATTTTACAAAAATGGGCCCAAGTAAAATGATTTTGATGATAAAAAAATGTTATTATTTCTTTTCTACTACTATTCTTGCATATCTATTTTGTTTGTGCTACTCACTAATCTTTCAGGTTCACAAGTTCACTTGTAATGCCAATGAATTCAAGATCGGGTATATAAAGATTGAGTCTTTCTGTAATTTAAATTTCAATATACTTTTTATCTTTCTTGAGTCAAGTCATATATCTGGTGGACTCCAAGTTAATTAATATAGCATACAAACACTCAAGCGAAGTGATTTGGTTAGAGTGAGAAATATCTAGTTTTTGACCTAATCATACAAGATGATTTTAATCATAGTGGGTGATCAATTAAAAAAAATCCCTAATTAGGACATTCATATTAATTAATAGTAATTAAACTAATCATATTGTATGATCCATATCGTATAGGATGATCACTTTAGATTGTGAAAAATAGCTTCCAATAAAAATTTAGGAAATATTTTAAAATTTTAATTTTTGTTATAATCATACAGGATGATAAGCATTATCCAAGATGATTTATGACAATCTTTCCTAAATATATCTTATGATTAGGAGACTCATTATGATTAGATTGCTGAATCATATCATATAGGAAGATCTACTTGTTGAAGCTTGTTTACTATGAATTAGGTTGTTAAACCTAAGCTTATGTCCCAGTGGCTAACCAAGAGGGGGGGGG
>NW_021319682.1:3644076-3661137 GCF_001605985.2 Dendrobium catenatum | reverse complement strand
AAAGAACCGTCATTCTTTTACACTCTCTAAGTGTTGGCAGAGAACCGTCCATCCTATCACACTCTCCCGGTGTAGGCAGAGAACCCTTCAGCTGTTCACACTCTCCTAGTGTAGGTAGAGAACCCTTCGGCTGTTCACACTCTCCAAGTGTCGGCAGAGAACCAGATCTCCTTGACATATCTTCTCACAAGAAATCTAGAAGGATGAGAGAAAAGTGTGAAGTAATTATAAATCACAAGTGAAGATTCTTACCTTTGAGTACCAAGTGAATCCTTCACACTCTAGTAGTAAGAATCCTCCTTCAAACACTCTCTCACACTCTCTCCTTCACTCTTCCTTCAGTTGACACGAAGATCAATAGGCAAAAAGATAAAGAGACAGTTTTATTTGGACTTTATATAGGAAAGACACGAAAAACCGTCCAAAGACTGCTAATTTTCAAGTCTGTACATAATGGATCGTCCCGTACGATCGTCAGATTATCCCGTACGAATCTACTTAAATCAATTGCATACGAACACAATGTATATAGGTAAGAACTGGCTTCGTACCCGATCATCATCTCGTATGAACTCTGTTCGTCCGGTACGAACAGTTATTTCTTCGGTTGGTTTCGACAAACTGCAGGACGTTGCAAAAATTTTAAAAGATAGAGCATTTCATCCTAGGACGAATGGAAGTTCGTCTGGATGAAAATTTTCCAGAGAGCATTTCATCTTGGGACTAATAGGAGTTCGTCTGGATGAAAATTTCTCAAAAAGCATTTCATCCTGACACGAATAGGATGAATTGTTTAGACTATTCAGCACAAAGTAAGAATTCAGAGCATATCATCCCGAGATGAATTAAGAAATTCATTTGGACGATCAGGACTTAGAAAAATTTTCTCCCTTCTAGTTTATTCCATTACTCTTCCAAGGGGATTAACTGACTTGATCGTCCCATACGAATAAGGTTCATCCCATACGATCAGTGTGATTTTTAAAGATCTCCCCAAGTGTGTGTATAATAAGCTTATACAATTAAAATCATATTTTCTCAAACTCATTTACAATAAAAATTACAAACTTTAATTTACAAACTATCTCATACTGAAATTTGATTTGAAGTCTTCATTAGTCTGGAGTTCGATTATCCTGAAATGTTTTTCCACACAAGAGCAAAAATAATTTTTCCAAAAAGTGTTAGGAGAAAATAAAGTTTAAAATAATAATATTTGGAATTATCAAAACTATACAAGTTACAAGAAGATAAAACATGCAAATAGAAACTCTCTTAACAATCTCTCCCTTTTTGATGATGGCTAAATAATTATTATTTATATAATTTTCAATTTATAAGAATCTCCTAAACTCCCCCTGAATTGATGAACGTATGAAAATAAGGAGGCATTGCACTAAAAATGTTTCTCTCTTTTTTTTTTCTTAATTTTTTATTTTTAAATACGATACAAAAATAATACGATAACAAAAAATAATACAAACATATGAAAATAATACGATAACAGAAAACAATACGATAACAGAAAATAATACGATAACAGAAAACAATACAAATATTATTTTCTCCCCCTTTTTGACAACAACAAAAAGAGAAGAAGAAAAAGAATAGAAATGTAAGCAGTTATATGATAATCCTTTGATAATTGATCCTTGAAAGTGATTGAAATAAATTTTGTAAATAAAATCAAATCATTAGGTAAATAAAAATGATTCATAGAATTTACGAAGAGATATAGCATCGATAATAAAAAGGATATATCAAAAACATGAATCAATTTAGACATTGAGATAAAGAATATCATTGCATAAAAGATGAACATAAAATTTTTATATTTGAAATTTCAATACGAAATAGAGATGTACAGAAAATCAAATTGAATTAAGAGATTGAAAAATTGTGGAAAGAAATAACTACCACATGTGGCGCTTTGCACATCTTTTTCAATAGTTTGTGGCACATTTTTGTGCATCTTTTTACTTGTGGGCTTATTTTATGCCTCTTTTTTAAATTGCGACCATTGCACATTTCTTTTGATTTTTTTATATTTGTATATTTTTCAAAAGTAATCTTGATCTTTCCAAAATCAATAATAAAAAAATTTAAAATTTTTCTAAGTACATCAATATTTATTAATAAGTGAAATACAAAATAAGAAAATATCTCAATTGCAATAATAATATTAAACATTAATGTAGTCTAATAAGAGACATGAAATTGACATTCTTAATTATATCAAGTTATAAGCAAAACTTAAATTTAGAAAATTTTGATTTTTCTAATGAATTTAATTTTGTATTGTATTTTAAGGTAAAACAATCTTAAGATCAAAATTTTAGAGATTTTCATATAGGCTAACATACATTTCAACACAAAATTAAAACTAGGACAATATAACTTATATTGATATCATGATAATGAATATTACAATTTTGATAAATGATATCAATACATCATAAAACATAAATACTAAAACATAAATGAAAACTAACACATAACTAAAATATATCACATCACAAACTATGAAAGTACAATCACATCAACTAAAGAAGATCATAAGCAAGTACATGAATCACTCTGATGGGCTCTGATCTGGAGGAGGAGGAGAAGGTACAATGCTGAAGAAATTAAAATAACTGCTTATCATAAGTATATTTGAACTTATATCATTTATCTGTTCTCGTATATATCCCATGTCTTGATTATACTGAATATCCTGCTGCTGTAAGTGAGTTTCAATTTGATTAAATCTTTGATCAAAATGAGACTCTAAACAATCAAGTCTCTGAACCAAATCTTGGTAATTTGGTTCACTAGCAGGTGCAGGTTCAGGTTCCTCCTCTGAGACATTAATAAAATGTGTTTTATGTGGTTCATCCTTTTTGAAGATTGCTCTAAAAGATCCGCCGTTGTAATAGAGAGGTTCTTTAAAATCTTGAACTGGATAAACTAATTCATACTTCTTCTTCAAAATATAGGCAACAAGATGTCCTAAGACAATGTTCTTTTTTCTTTTATGGGCAACATAACCAATTTCAGAAAGTCCATAAAGATAGTCAAGGATTAGTTGGGCTTCATCTATAGGTTGGTCAGTCATAATCAAATAGGTCACGGTAGAAATAAGAGGAGTAATGTTGACTCTATCACCAGCTTTAGGATTTATGAAAGTTCGAAGAACATGCTGGATAATACGAGCATTACAAACAAGAGAGGACACTTTAGGCATATTCTCCTTAAATATAATTCCTCTAATCACTTGATTAATTTTAGTCCAGTCAAAATCAGAAGTAGTGGTCAAGGTATGGGCTCTAATCCCTTCAGTCCTTAAGTTCAGAAAAATTCCTAAGTCTACCTTTCTGATTTCTACTTTCTTTTTAAAAACATATGACCTAATCACAGAATGGTCAGAATTGAAAGACATGTTTGCTAGGAAGTAGTGAAAGGTCTATTTATTGTAGAAGTAGACTAGTGTGAGAGTAAGACCAAATTAAGTGGAAGCAAACAAATTCATTACCTTAAAAGTCAATTGTTCTTGAATAAGAACTCTAGAAGGGGTGATCTTAGCAGAGAGAAATCTTGGAAATGACTCTTCATTGGCCTTAGACAGAAAGTTATCACTACTATTTTTGTGTGGACCGTTGGCTAGAACCTTTTGTCGTTTGCTAGAACTTGCCATAGAGAAAATCTAAGTGAAAAAGGGTTTGAAAGGGATGTTTGAAGTGATGACATTTGAGTTCAAAAGCCTTCAATTTAATGAAAAAACTATTTTCACATAGATGAAAATAATTTTGTCCCGTACGACTTTTAGTTCGTCCCGTACAAAAATATTTCGTATAGACGAATGAATGACTCCAAAAATAAAACGGCTTTTCGTAACCACACAAGTAACGATGCGTCCTTTCACACAGACTTTTGACCAAATGATCGTACAGACGAACAGGTGTTCATCCTGGACGATCATACATTAAAGATCATTTTGATGGAAGTTTAAACATTCCCCCATATCGAACCGCCAAACATTTATCTGTACGAACTCAATGTTCATACGTACAATCATGCAAATTAAAAACGACCTTATCCATTTAACTGTCCATCAATCATACAGACATTTGAAAATTTCATCTGGACGATCATGACGATCATACAGACGAAGTGAAATAAAATATAAATTGAAAAATTATACGCAAATCATTTAAATCCGACAGTTATCACACTACATAATTCATCCCATACGAAAATTATTTCGTCCTCGACGATTTTCACTCAATTTTTCAAAACATGCAATCCAAAGTCTAAATATTTGAAATTTATAAAACTAAAACACAAACTCAATCAAAAAATGAAAAATAAAAACACTAACCCAAATACAGAAAATCACAAACAAAAAAAAAATTAATACACACAAAAATACTAACTAGAAAAAAAACATACATCAATGTTGCAGAATCATTTTAATTATACATTCAAATCGATCACACCAAGCCTTATTCTTAATGCACTGAAAGTATCAAAGGCTAAAGGTTTTGTAAAAATGTCTGCAAGTTGATTTTCTGTAGAAATATGAATGAGTTCAATTTCTCATTTGGATATATGATCCCTTATGAAATGATGTCTGATGTCTATGTGTTTGGTTCTAGAATGTTGAATAAGACTTTTAGAAATGCAAATAGCACTAGTGTTATCACAATAAATTGGAATAGTGCCTATAGTTAATCCTAAATCAATCAACTGTTGTTTCAACCAAAGTACTTATGCCAAACAACTTCCTAATGCAATGTATTCAGCTTCAGTAGTAGATAGGACTACTGAATTTTGTTTTCTACTGGACCAAGAGACTAAAGAATTTCCAATAAACTGACATGTTTCAGAAGTACTCTTTCTATCCACCCTACAACCTGCAAAGTCAGAATTTGAATAATCAATTATTTCAAATAAAGAGCTAAACTTATGATACCAAATTCCTAAGTTCTAAGTTCCTAACAGATATCTTAAAATCCTTTTTACTACTGTCAAATGTGATTCTTTTAGATTTGATTGAAATCTAGCATACAAACAAACACTAAACATAATATCAAGCCGGCTAGCTGTCAAGTAAAAATAAGATCCAATTATCCCTCTAAATTTCTTTTGATCAACAGATTTTCCCTTAGGGTCCTTATCCAACTGAACTGAGGAACTCAAAGGTGTACTAACAGGTTTAGCATTGTCCATTTCATATTTTTTGAGGATGTCCTTAACATACTTTGACTGACTAAAAAATGTACCCTCCTCAATTTGCTTAATGTTAAAGCCTAGAAAGTAACTTAAATCTCCCATTAAACTCATTTCAAATTCACTACTCGTTATTTTAAAAAAAATCATCACAAAGATTTTTATTTGAAGATCTAAAGATGATGCCATCAACATAAATTTATACAATGAGTATATCTTTTCCAAATTTCTTCAAAAAGAGAGTTGTATCCACATTTCCTTTTTCAAATGATCTTTCAAGTAGGAAGGTGCTCAATCTCTCATATCAAGCCCTAGATGCCTGTTTCAATCCATATAATGCCTTTTTCAATTTAAAAATATAATTTGGGTATTTAGACTTTTCAAAACCTGAAGGTTGTTCTACAAAAACATCCTCTAAAATTATCCCATTTAAAAAGGCACTTTTTACATCTATTTGGTATAATTTAAATCCTCTAAAATAGGCAAAGGCTAGCAAAACTCTAATTGCTTCAAGTCTAGCTACAGGGGCAAAAGTCTTCTCAAAATAAATCCCTTCAATCTGATTATATCCCATAGCAACTAATCTAGCCTTATTTCTAATGACTACTCCTTAGTCATTCATTTTATTTTTGAATACTCACTTAGTTCCAACTATACTTTGATCCTTTAGCCTTATAGTCAATTCCCAAACTTTATTTCTTAAAAATTGATTTAACTCTTTTTTCTTAGCCAAAATTCAAAATTCATCCGAAAGTGCTTGATCAATATTTATGGGTTCTTTGGTTGAAATGAAGGCTGAATGATTGACTTCCTTGTTTAGTCCATGCCTAGTCCTTAAACCCTAACTAGGTTCACCTATTATCAACTCATTTGGGTGGTTTTTAGAAAATTTTAAATCTTTAGGCAAAGGGTTTTCTATCTCCAAATTTTCTATCAAATTTTCTTCAAAATTTATTTTATCAATCTTTTGGGAGTTAATCTCAATATCTTCTTCTATAATATTTGGCTCTTCCAAAATTCCAGATTCATCAAATACAACATGTGTGTTCTCCTCAATTACCAATGTTCTTTTATTGAATACTCTATAAGATTTTTCAACACTTGAGTATCTTACAAAAATTCCTTCATCTAATTTTGGATCAAATTTTTCTATGGTTGATTTTCCACAATTATGAATAAACACCTTGCAACAAAAAACATGCAAAATTGACAAATTGGTGTTCTTCCTTTTAACAACTCATAAGATGTTTTATTTAATTTAGATCTCACATTCACCCTATTCAGAACATAACATGCTGCGCTAACCACCTCAGCCCAAAAATATTTAGGAAGTGAGTATTCTGCCAACATGGCTCAGGTGGCTTCTATTAATGTTCTATTTTTCCTTTCGACTACCCCATTCTGTTGAGGGGTTCTAAGTGCAAAAAAGTTGTGATCAATTCTTTTTTCCTTATAAAAATCCTCAAATTTTTTATTCACAAATTCTCCTCCATGATCACTTTGTATAGTCATTATTTACATCCTAGCTTTCTTTGAATCCAAGTCGAAAAGTTTCTAAATTCCTCAAATGATTCACTCTTATAAAATAGAAATCTAACCCATGTGAATCTTGAGTAATCATCCATAATCACAAATCCCTATACCTTCCCTCCTAGACTTATAGTTCCAACTGGTCCAAAAAGATCCATATGCAAAATTTTCAATGGTTTATTAGTTCTACGATCCTTATTGGACTGAAAAGAGGACTTCACTTATTTTCCTAACTGACATGCATCACAAAGGTGGTCTTTAGTAAAGTCTAGTTTTGGTATACATCTCACTAAGTTTTTTGAGTAATCCTCCTAAGGTTTTTCAGGCTAGAATAACAAAGTCTCCTATGCCAAAATCATGATTCATCAGAAATAATTTTTAAATAAAAAGCAGTAGGAGTTTTTATGCAATTCAAATCTAGCATATACACGTTGTTTACCATTATACCATTCAAAACATCATTTCCATTTAGGCTTAATATGCAGCTAGTAGGAAAATTTTTAACACAATATCCTTTGTCACATAGCTGGCTTATACTTAACAAATTATGCTTTAAGCCTTCTACCAATAACACATTTTCAATATAAAAATTCTTAAGATTTCCAATCATACCTGACCCAACCACCTTCTTTATGGTGTTATCTCCAAGTGTATCCTTGCCTCCACTCCTGGCTTCCAACGATATGAATTGTGCAGTATCTCCAGTCATATGCTTTGAGCATCCGGTGTCCAGGTACCATATGCTCTCACGAAGTCTTGTGTGAGAGCGACCCTGCAAAATTATCAAACGTTAGACCTGAGAACCTAAACAAGTTTGGGTTCTCCTTTTGGTAATTTATAAATAGATGTATGTATGATATGTTTAGGTTTATGCATCTTAGGTTTCCACACCAAATAAGTTTTCTTTTTCAAAGTACAGGTGTGAGCTATATGTCCAATCAATCTACAATTATTATATTTGACTTTTGGAAATGGATTCTTAAGTCTTCTACTATTTATTTTTCTTTTAAGGGATTGCATAAATTTAGGATACAAAATAGGATTAGTGAAAACTTCAAGTTTAGGAGGTATACTATTATCCTCGAGAGCATTTATCTTCAATTTGTAAAATGAATTCATATCTTTCAAAATTTTATTTGTATAATTAACTCGATATATCTTGCTCTCTAATTCATCCTTATTATTCTTGATTTAAATTTTAAGATCTACAAAGGTTGTTTTTAACATTTCAAGGTTTTTATTTAAGTCATCAAACTCATCAAGTAATTTCATGTGCTTTTTATCAATTAAAGCATGATCTTTTCTAAGGATTTCATATTGCTTTTGTAGTTCTTGAAATTCTAAGCTTAGACTAGTATGCATTTTCTTTAATTTCCTATATGCATCATGCATGTGTTCAGAAAGTTTAAAAGTTCATTGTAAGTCAAGTCACATACCTCTTATTGATCTGACGGATCAAGATTATCGGCCATTAAGCACATATTAGTGACTTCCTCTTCCTTTTCTATCTCTGAAGAGTCTGAAGCTGAGTTCAACCAGAAAGCTCTTTGAAATTTCTTCTTGCCCTTCTACATAATTAGTTTCTCCTTTACCTTCTCCTTGCCAGGAGTGACTTTGAGTTTTGGGCAGTCTGTCTTAATATGTCAAAGTTTCCTACACTCATAGAAAATAACAACATTTGAAACCTTGACATTTCTATTAAATTTACCTCGATTCTATTGCTGGCGTCTCTTTTGCTTCCTCTTCAGAAAGCTTCTGAATTGTCTAGTCATTAGTGCGATGTCATCTTCATCCTCAGGTTGTGAGTGTTCACTCTCCGACTCCTCCACTTTCAGTACTATATTCTTCTCCCTTCGTGGTTCACCTGCATCAATCTTTCTTTGGCTAACTCCTTGCTCGTAAGAAATTAATAATCCAAGAAGATTGTCAATAGAGTAAATGTTTAGATCTTTAGACACTATAATTGCAATAATTTTAGAATCATAAGCAGTAGGCAAACAATAAAGTATCTTATTAACCATTTCAATATTCGTCAGTTCCCTACCCAATGCATGTAAAGAGGTGACTATTTGTGTGAATCTTGTGTACATATTAGAAATGGATTCATTTGGTTTCATGCAAAATAATTCATAGTCATGCAACAAGATATTGAGTCTAGATTTCTTAACCTCATTAGTCCCCTTATAAGTTATACAAAGTTTATCCCATATGTCCTTTCCACTCTTACAAGTAGAAACCCGCATGTAGTCTTCTGATTTAAGAGCACAAAAAAAATTATTCAAGCATTTAGCATTTAGTTGTGTTAAGTCACATTCTTTTACTGTCCAGTCCACAAAAGGTGTTTCAACTCTTAACTCCATCAACTAGTCTAGTTGATTTTGTATACCCTTCCTGAACTAAGATCAACATACGGTAATCAAGTGACTATAAAAATGTAGACATGCATATTTTCTAAAAATCAAAAATAATATTATCGAACAATGGAGGTCTAGTTATAGATTAACCCTCAGGTATATTTCGATTTCCAAATATAGCCATCTATAATAATAAAAAAGTAGTCTAAACTTATGATTTTGAAATAATGCTCTGATACCACTTGTTGAAACTTGTTTAATATGAATTAGGTTGTTAAACCTAAGCTTATGTCATAGCGGCTAACCAAGAGGGGGGTGAATTGGTAATTAAAATTTATCCATCTTTTAAAAATTTTATACCGAAAATAACTTTAGTAAATTTTGTAGAAAATGTTTTTCAATATAAGTTAAAACAGTAAAAATAAATGCAGCGGAAAATAAAAAGATACAAGATTTATAGTGGTTCGGTCAAACACGACCTACATCCACTCCCCGAAGGCACCCTCCGAGTATTGTACTAATACCACTAATGACTCTCCTTTTGCACCTACAGCAAGGCGGAGAAGCCTTTACAAAAACTCTCTTCCACCACTACCCGGTGCGGTAGAGAACCGTCATCCTTTTACACTCTATAAGTGTTGGTAGAGAACCGTCATCCTTTTACACTCTTCAAGTGTTGGCAGAGAACCATAAATACTTTCACACTCTCCCGATGTAGACAGAGAACCCTTCGGCTGTTCACACTCTGTTAGTGCAGGCAGAGAACCCTTTGGCTATTCACATCTCTAAGTGTCAGCAGAGAACTGGATCTCCTTGACAGATCTTCTCATAAGAAATCTAGAAGTACAAGAGAAAAGTTTGAAGTAATTATAAATTACAAGTGGAGATTCTTACCTTTGAGTACTAAGTAAACCCTTCACGCTTCAGTAGTAAGAATCCTTTTTCAAGCACTCTTTCATACTCTCTCCTTCACTCTTTCTTCAATTAACATGAAGATTAGTATGCAAAAAAATAAAGAGATAGTTTTATTTGGACTTTATATTGGAAAGACACGAAAAACTGTCCAAAGACTGCTGATTTTCAAGTCTGTACATAGTGGATCGTCCCGTACGATCGTTAGATCGTCCCATACGAATTTACTTAAATCAGTTGCATACGAACCTAATGTATATAGGTACGAACTGACTTCGTACCCGATCATAACCCATTTGAACTATATTCATCCAATACAAATAGTTATTTTATGGGTTGGTTTCGACAAACTGCAGGACGTTACCAAAATTTCAAAAGATAGAGCATTTCATCCTGGGACGAATGGGAGTTCGTCTAGACGAAAATTTTCCAGAGAGCATTTCATTCTGGGACTAATAGGAGTTTGTCTGGATGAAAATTTTTTAGAGAGCATTTCGTCCTAGCACGAACAGGATGAATCGTCTGGACTATTCAGCACAAAGTGAGAATCCAAAGCAGATCGTCCCGGGATGAATTGAGAAATTTGTCTGGACGATCAGGACTTAGAAAAATTTTCTCACTTCCTATTCATTCCATTGATCTTTCGAGGGGATTAACTTGATTATCTCGTACGAACAAGGTTCGTCCCGTATGATCAGTATGATTTTTAAAGATATCTCTATGTGTGTGTGTACTAAGCTTATTCAATTAAAATCATATTTTCTCAAACTCAATTACAATAAAAATTATAAACTTCAATATACAAACTATCTCATACTGAATTTTGATTTGAAGTCTTCATTAGTCTGGAGTTCGATTATCCTGAAATGTTAGTCCACACAAGAGCAAAAATAATTTTTCCAAAAAGTGTAAGGAGAAAATAAAGCTTAAAATAATAATATTTGGAATCATCAAAACTATACAAGTTGCAAGATAATCTATTACATTTCATGGGATGATCCTCTATCATCCAAGATGAAAATCATAATTTTCTTCTAATCATCTAGAGGATCATACTGGACATCTAGAGAGGTTTGCAGAATGATATGTAGATCGCCACCCATTGTCCCATATCGTACTGAATAATCAATAAAGTATCTTTAACTAATCATCTCAGATGATTACAGAATCGTACTGGACAATCTATACAAATACTTGAACTGATCGTACAGGGAAAAGATGATCATATTGGATGAAAGGGCTATTTTGTACTAATTATACATGATGATCTATCGATCGTACTAGATGATCTTTGACTGCAAGTTGAAAATTAGGGCTTCTTTTAAGGCTGTCTATTTAAGCTCTCTTGTTATCCCTTAAGATAATCTTTTGTTGTGGAGTTGATCTAAGAGAGAGCTTAGAGAATGAAGAGAGAGGGCTTTGGAGAGAGAGAAATCATTATGAGGGATTCATAAAGGTTGCTCCAAGCAAGGTTTCCATCATCTTCTTCAAGTTACTTTTCTTGTTCCTTGGTAGCTCTGGGGAAGATCTTCATCAGCATAAGATCTAGGTTGTCTGCCTTAACTAGGAGGGTGAAAAGGATAACAAGGTTCTTTGACTACTTTAGTAGTGAGTAAAAGGATTTCCATGCTCTCTTCCTACTCCAAGAGGGAGCAAAAGGATTAAATATACTATGCATCACCGGGTCGATGGAAAGATTTTGTAAGGGCATCTTCGCCTTGCTATGGGGGCAAAAGGAGAGACAATACTTTCAGTGCAATACTTGGAAAGGAGATTTTCGAAGAGTGGATGTTAGTTAAGTTGACCAAACAACTATAAATCTGGTGTGTTCTTTCTATTTACTTTTTTACATTTAATTTTCACTTTATTTTTTGACCAAAATCTTTGATTTTTTGTTATTTTGAAATTACTGTTACTTTCACATAAATTGTTTGATTTAAAATATTAAAAAAGATTTCCTTTTTCTATTAAGAAAATTTTAAATAGTCAATTCACCACCCTCTTGGTTAGCCTTGGGCTAGTTCATAATGGTTTAACAACCTTCACGAACTTTCAAAACCTATAAAAAGTAGTTATAGCAATTATAAGTCTTATTAATCATAAGTATGGTAGCTTCATATAGGAGTCATCACTCTCCATCAGTCACATTATATTAGTCAATCTCCTTATGCCACCCCTTTCATCTTTTAGGATTACACCATAAACTTTTATTTAAAGGAAAGTATGTCGGTTCACCATCCTATAAAAAGTAGCATATCTCTAGAAAGCTGAATCAGTTAAATCTCTAGCTAATCTTTCTTACATACATGCATATATGCTATATTATGCATTTATCATTCATTTTGGCATGGATCATTTGTCATGTGCATATCTAGTGTAATTAGTATGTGAATCATTTTAATACTATGAACTATAGCAGGACTATATAATATGCCTAGTAGTATACATGTCTTATGAATGTAATCATGTCAGAATTCATATCATGATAGAGGGGTTAAACTAAATGCATGTTATATCAAACTTGATGTAATATATGTAATAGTCCTAAATTATTTTTAGTGTACCTTTATTCTAAATATTTGAGATAAAATATCATGTATGCAAAACTATCTACATAAATCTAAATATGCACTTATCAAAATATTCATAATGAATTCACACACACATACACATACACACACACACACGCGTGCGCGCGACATATTAAAAGTTATTTGGTGAAAGTTTGCTAGATCATGAGATAATATATTTTTATCAGATTCGAGAGAATGAAAAATTGAGAACTAAAAAATATAGAAGACATAAATAGGATTAAGGTCACCTACTATGATCAGAATAATTTTGCTAATTGAACCTGAAGTCAGCTTTATCTTTCCTCTCTCTCCCCTCTACTCTCCTCTCTTATGTTTGGCCAAAGCATGTGAATGGGAAGGAAATGGGATGGTGGGGAGATATTTAATATAATTGATTTAGTTATTTTATATAAAAATATTTTGATCATATTAAACTCGTTGTGCTCTAGACAACAACACTCTCACAAAGTACTGCAAACCCTAGAAGCAGTGCCGCACTGCTCTTAAGAAAGAATTTTAGACATGTAAAAATGTTAATTTAGTTCTATTGGGTCATTAGTAGGTCATTAGCAAATCAATAATCTAATGGACATGAGGATCATTACAGTCAATGCCAACATCGATGCACACCGATCTTAATAATGCTGATGCCTACCATTAGCATGAATACCAACATTTTTTTTTATCTTTAACAAGATTGATATACATCATTAGCAATAGTAAGTACGCCATCACTAATAATGCTAATGCACATCATTGACACAACCTTTAATCCACCCCATCAATCAATTTATTTGTTGACACTAACAATAATACAAACCATCGATAATAAGTGTAAGCTTCCATTAATATTAACCTTGGTGCCTACCAAGACTAATAAGGGCGATGGTGTTATAACAAAACATGATAAAACTCATAAATGAAACATGTCATACATGTTGACTGAAAAAAGCCCAACTCAGGATGGGAGGTTTGGGAAACTTTTTAGATTTTCTTCTTTCAATTAATTTAAATAAACAACATACCACATAACTATTAATAACTTATAGTATACAAAAAATAACTCATTCATAAGATTTCAATTTAATTCTCATCTTGATCTATGTACAATAATTACATTATAGTGTATGGATATAGACTGAACCATGGAACTGGGCCGTTAGCTAAACACTAATCAAAGTCACCTAAAATTGGATTTCTCTCTAGTTGGCTACCCAAAAATGAATCAAGTGAAATTAATTAGTAAAAAAATGATATTTTTTATTATAAAATTCATAAATCATGCATGACACTCAAACCTGCATGCCACAATGCTTCCTCTAGGAACCCATAGCGCTATAGTACTAGTGCCACTACGAGTGCAACCATGCTGAATTGCCAAAAATTTAGAGAGCTCAAAGCAATGGTGTTGCCAACCTAGCACTACAACACTAGAGGGGAAAAGAATCCAAAATTTCAGAACATGTAAATAGACCCCTGAGGCCCACTTCAGAATATATGAATACTTTCACATGCATACAAAATACTTTCAAACAGATACAAAAGGGTTCACATGTAAAAATTTTATGGATTACCTTAAATCATATTAGGTTAGAATAGATAAAATTGTATACTAATTCTGAAAGTGTTACAGATTCTTACCATCAACACTTATGAAAATGGATGTCATCACTAATCAAATTGATATACATTATAAACACTAGCATTAACATATGTTATTGCCAATAAGGATATCTCCCATAATAAACATCAACCTCAATATCTTCTTTTGCACATATAAATAATATTTTCTAATATCACCAACATTATCACTAATAAGGATGATATATTTTGTTGATAACAACACTGATTATGCCATCTTTAATAAGGTTGAGGCATAACATTGACACAAATGTTGATGAACACCAATACTTAAAAGGTTGTTTCTTATCAATATTATTAATATTGATGCCTAATAATGAGACTATTAAGCATAGATTATGTACTATTTATTATGTTTAAATTAAGTAAAATCATATTATTTTAGTATATTTGTGTAGAAAATATATAAGAAAAGGCAAAAACTACAAGTGTTGACCAGCGTTGCAGCTTCAGCTCTATTATTTGAGGAGTTCTATTACTTAAGCAAAACTCTATAATTTTAAGTGTGTTTCTTAGTGCCCCTTAGAGTAAAGTCTAAGGGAGGCTTGGAAAGTGCAATATATTTTCCTTTTAGAGATCTTAGCCTGTTTGTACGTATAAGCAACTCTATGGTTGGAGGAAGGAGTGCGGAGAAGATCAGTAATCCTTTAGGGTTATAATTTTCTTGTTACTTCTCTTCTATCTTTTCTTTTAATGAATGAAATGAAGATGAGTTTGCTTTTAATATTTTTAATGTCAAGGTAATTCTCTTGTTTTGGGTTGATGATGTAAAATCATATCAAGTAGTAATGTAGACTGTTGTGCCTTGAATAACAAATAGATATTTTTAATATCTCCTGTTCTTCATTTAATGCATATAATAGACATGTGTGTAATTAATATTTAGTGTAATGTATAACCTCGACCGAGGAATACTAGAATAATTAAGAGTATTGAAATAAAATGTTAGCATATCTAGATATAAGATGTTTGAATATTCTATGTTATATAAAGATAGAAAAACTATAGGAAGGCCATAAAATTTACTTTTCACCCCTACAAGCTCGATAGAGATCTAGGGATGCATATGCTCTGATACACATCTAAGAACTAAGAGTCTCATTAAGAAAACTATATTATTAATATTCATTAGTCAAAAATATTTTTTTTATAAGTATACAAATCTCCTTGCAAATTTTTTCTTCTAGTGACAAAAACTCCAAAACATTATTTTTATTTTCTACAGCAGTTGTTAAATCACAATTAAGCAAAACACTTCTTCGTGGGTTCAAAACTCTACTCTATTACTTTATAACTTGATTCAACATGTATACCTACGTATTTTAGTGGGCTTTTATTAATTTTATATTAAAGAAAACCCAATCATATTATAAAATCAACAAGTCACGTACTAGCTCACCGTAAGCCCCCATCAGGCACCTATGCTGATGCTCAACATTAAAACCAATGCTTATGGTCATCGTCTTATTCTATGGCCTACTCTCCTTTAAGAAGAATGCCTGAATAGATTATCAATGATCTCTTGACGATAGCTAGAATATCCAAAGGCTCATGCCACTTTCACCTTAAAATATATCTTCCATAACTCGTGTTTACTACATTGTATCGATCTCTTCTCAAGTTACAGGGAAAAGGCATCCTCTATGACTCATGACATATACCAATGGAATCATTCAACTTAGTCAACCCTATGGTTTCCTCATTCCCATGTTTCACATAAAAATTTTTGTACCTTATGGGCTACTTTTAAATTATCTTATTTGTGTATATGCTTGATCTTTATGTAACATTAAGAGTATAAACTCTCTATACGATCATGATTGTTCTATTATGCAACATAACTTAGTTTTATAGAGTGTTAATAAGAAACTCAAGATGTATTATGGGCTTTTGTTTCTAGTAAACCTCAATCCCTAGTGCTAGATAAAATATTCTTCAATGCACACATTGACTGGTCTGTGTATACAAATAATATTTTTTATGCAAAATAAATTACATAATTAAAAAAAAAAGGTTTTCTCCTTATTTACATCATATCAATACAACCATAATCAAATGAGAGATATAAGCTAGCGAGATATGTTTAACATTCTACATTCTATTTAAAATTATGTCTTTGTATTCCTCCCCTTAGTTCATATAATAATACAAGCATAAAACTCATTATGGGAGCATAACTATATGTATAACTACATGATTTTAATTTCTACTCAATAATATGTTCGTCCAAACTCATCCAAATCCAACGATGGTTCTTCATTATATTTCAATTGCTCAACCATATTTATAAACACATGTAAACATATACTATTAGTTTCAGAGATAAAGTGTAAATTTGAACACACAACTAACAAAAGGTTATGTATAAAATTATTAAGTAAAGTGGGGTTTCGAATACATTATTACCTGTTGAGTCTAGTAATTAGGTTGTTAAGCCTAAGTGAATGTCCCAAGGCTACCAAGAGGGAGGTGAATTGGTAGTTTAAAAAACAAAGTTAAATTTTTGAAAATTATTGAACCGAAATAAAATCTCTTTTAAATTTTGTAGAAAAAGGTTTTTCAACCACAGAGTTTTTAAAACTGAAATAGAAAGTGCGGAAGCGTAAAAAATAGTAAAGTAAATGACACCAGATTTATAGTGGTTCGGTCTATAACCAGACCTACATCCACTCCTCAGAGGCACCCTCTGAGTATTGCACTAATACCAATAGTGACTCTCCTTTTGCACCCACAGCAAGGCGGAGAAGCCTTTACAACACACTCTTTTCACCACTCCCAGGTGCGGCAGAGAACCGTTCGTCCTTTTACACAATACCCAGTGTTGGCAGAGAACCATCCGT
>NW_021319682.1:3626322-3641175 GCF_001605985.2 Dendrobium catenatum | reverse complement strand
ACTTATTTGGGTTTCCAGGTCTAACGTTTGATAATCTTGCAGGGTTGCTCTCATATAATAGCTCGTGAGAGCATATGGTACCTAGACAGCGGATGTTCAAAGCATATGACTGGAGATACTGCACAATTCATATTGTTGGAATCCATGCGTGGAGGCAAGTTTACACATAAAGATAGCACCACAAGGAAGGTGGTTGGATCAAGTATAATTGGAAATCTTAAGAATTTTTATATTGAAAATGTGTTATTGCTAGAAGGCTTAAAACATAATTTATTAAGTATAAGTCAGCTATGTGACAAAGGATATTGTGTAAATTTTTTTCCTACTAGCTGCATATTAAGCCTAAATAAAAATGATATTTTGAATGGTATAAGGGTAAACAATGTGTATATGCTAGATTTGAATTGCATTAAAACTCATACTATTTAAAAAAAAAACTATTTCTGATGAATCATTGCTTTGACATAGGAGACTTTGTCACTTTAGCATGAAAAACCTTAGGAGGATTACCCAAAAGAACCTAGTGAGAGGTATACCAAAACTAGACTTTACTAAGGACCATCTTTGTGATGCATGTCAATTAGGAAAATATGTGAAGTTCTCTTTTCAGTCCAATAAAGATCTTAGAACTACTAAACCATTGGAGATTTTGCATATGGATCTTTTTGGACCAGTTGGAACTGTAAGTTTAGGAGGGAGGTATACGGATTTGTGATCGTAGATGATTACTCTAGATTCACATGGGTTAGATTTCTTTTTCATAAAAATGAATCATTTGAGGAATTTAGAAACTTTTCAACTTGGATTTAACAAAAGTTGGGATATGAAATTATGACTTTACAAAGTGATCATGGAGAAGAATTTGAGAATGAAAGATTTGAGGATTTTTATAAGGAGAAAGGAATTGATCACAACTTTTCTACACCTAGAATCTCTCAGTAGAACGGGGTAGTCGAAAGAAAGAATAGAACATTAATAAAAGCCGCTTGAGTCATATTCATAGAATACTCACTTCCTAAATATTTTTGTGCTGAGGCGGTTAGCACTGCATGTTATATTCTCAATAGGGTGAATGTGAGATCTAAATTAAATAAAACACTCTATGAGTTGCTAAAAGGAAGAACACCTAATTTTTCACATTTGCATGTTTTTAGTTGCAAGGTGTTTATTCAATAGGGTGAATGTGAGATCTAAATATTTGCATGTTTTATATTTTTGCAACTTGTAAAGTTTTGATGATTCCAAATATTATTGTTTTAAAGTTTTGTTTTCTCCTAACACTTTTTAGAAGAATTGTTTTTTCTCTTGTGTGGACAAACATTTCAGGATAATCGAACTCCAGAATAATGAAGACTTCAAATCAAAATTCAGCATGATATAATTTGTAAATTGAAGCTTGTACTTTTCATTGTATTGGTTTGAGAGGGAGTGATTGTATTTAAGTAACTTAGCACACACACACTTGGAGAGATCTTTAAAATTCATACTGATCGTACGGAATTAACCATGTTTGTACGAGACGATCAAGTCAGTTATCCCCTTGGAAGAGCAATGGAACGAACAGGAAGTAAGAAAATTTTTCTAAGTCCTGATCGTCTAGACGAATTTTTCTAGTCGTCCCAGGACGAAATGCTCTCTGAAAATTTTTTGTTCAGATGAAATCCTATATTCGGCTCAGTATGAAATGCTCTATGTAAAAATTTCATCCAAACGAACTTCAATTCTTCCCAGGACGAAATGCTCTTTATAAAAATTTTGTCCAGACGAACTCTTATTTGTCCCAGGACGAAAATGTTTTATCATTTCTAAATTTGATAACTTCTAATAGGTTGTCGAAACCGACCCATGTTATAACTGTTCGTACCGGACAAACTTAGTTTGTACAGAATGATAATCGGGTACGAAGTCAGTTCGTACCAATATACATTGGGTTCGTATGCAACTGATTTAAGTAAGTTCGTCTAGGACGATCCACGATCGTACATGACGATCCACTATGTACAGACTTAAAAATCAGCAATTTTTGGACAATTTTTTGTCTTTCCTATATAAAGACCAATTAGAATTGCCTCTTAATCTTTTTGCATACTGATCTTCGTGCCTACTGAAAAGAGAATCAAGGAGAGAGTGTGAGAGAGTGTTTGAAGGAGGATTCTTACAACTGGATCATGAAGGTTTCACTTGGTACTCAAAGGTAAGAGTGTCTACTTGTGGTTTTTGATTACTTCACTCTTTTCTCTCTTCTTTTTAGATTTCTTGTGAGAAGATCTATCAAGGAGATCCGGTTCTCTGCCGACACTTGGAGAGTGTGAACAGCCATAGGGTTCTCTGCCCATACTTGGAGAGTATGAGAGGACAAAGGGTTCTCTGCCTACACTTGGAGAGTGTGAACAGCCGACGGGTCCTCTGCCTATAGTTGGAGAGTGTGAAAGGACAAAGGGTTCTCTGCCCACACTTGGAGAGTGTGAAAGGATAAAGGGTTCTCTGCCTACACCAGAAGAGTGTGAAAGGACAGACGATTCTCTACTAACACTGGAAAGAGTATAAAATGACAACGGTTCTCTGCCGCACCGGGTAGTGTTGGAAGAGAGTTTTGTAAAGGTTTCTCCGCCTTGCTGTGGGTGCAAAAGGAGAGTCACTAGTTGTATTAGTGCAATACTCGGAGGGTGCCTCCGGGGAGTGGATGTAGGTCGTGTTTGGCCGAACCATTATAAATCTTGAGTCTTTTTTATTTTCCGCTGCCTTTTAATTTTTACTGTTTTAACTTGTGGTTGAAAAATCTCTTTCTATAAAATTCACTAAAGTTAATTCTCGGTTTTAAATTTTTTTAAAAGAGGGATTAATTTTTAATTACCAATTCACCCCCTCTTGGTTAGCCGCTGGGACATAAGCTTAAATTTGACAACCTAATTCATATTGAACAAGTTTCAACAATGCATACTTTCACGTGCATACAAAATACTTTCAAACACATACAAAAGGGTTCACATGTAAAAATTTTATGGATTACCTTAAATCATATTAGGTTAGAATAGATAAAATTGTATACTAATTCTGAAAGTGTTACATATTCTTACCATCAACACCTATGAAAATGGATGCCATCACTAATCAAATTGATATACATTATAAACACCAACATTAACATATGTTATTTGCAATAAGGATATCTCCCATAATAAACATCAACCTCAATACCTTCTTTTGCACATATAAATAATATTTTCTAATATTACAAACATTATCACAAATAAGAATGATATATTTCGTTGATAACAACACTGATTATGCCATCTTTAATAAGATTGAGGCATAACATTGACACAAATGTTGATGAACACCAATACTTAAAAGGTTGTTTCTTATCATTATTATTATTATTGATGCCTAATAATGACACTATTAAGTGTAGATTATGTACTATTTATTATGTTTAAATTAAGTAAAATCATATTATTTTAGTTATATTTGTGTATAAAATATATAAGAAAAGGAAAAAACTACAAGTGTTGACCAGCGTCGCAGCGCAATCAATAAAAGATTCACAACGTACAATTTCATAACACTCTGGTGCTAGATTAATACATTGTAACATTGAATTCTCATTTTTTAAGAACCACAACATCACTAATATTAGTGTTGCAATGTTACATATCAAAGTTCTGCACAAATTCAGCACCGTAATATTGGAACCTCGGGAAAATAAGTGTCAGAGCACCGAGCCTTGTAACACCTTAGGGCAAAAATTTACATTCCAGCACTACATCGCTCAAATTTTAGAGTACCTCGTCGAAGTAGTTGCCAATGCGGGAGAAGTGTTTTTGGTTTATGATTATTTATCAACTAACAAACTTGTTGAATTATGCTTGATTATAATATTATTCCATTCTCTCTTAATTTATATATAGACTCTCTATTATATGTAAATATATAAAATGGGTTTTCAGTATGGAAATTGTAATTGATTTCTATATTCCTCATATATACTTATATTTAAAAACATTTTACCTCTTTGTTTTTTAAATGGCTCTATCATGCCAACATATTTGTTTCAAGAAGATTTTGATTAATTCATCTCATCTAATAAATACAACTTTTTTAGAACCTAGAGATCCCCTACCCTATTAACCATTCTCATCAACAAATCATCTGACAACTATGCCAAGAGAAAAATAAGATAATGACTATATCATTTTTATGGCCAATGCTACACAATAGTAGCACGGAGGCTTGATTTGTTAATTCAAAATCATGTTACCATCTACTTTAGGTTTGCTACTTGATTAAATATTTCATGTCTTCAAGAAATAATAACAATAGTAACAAAATTGAAATTATAATTTCAAAATAAAAGGTATTTCATGCATGAGGTTCAAGATGATCAGGTAAACAAAAACAAACATTTAACATTGATGACTAAAAAGGCTAGGGTTGATGATTGAAAGGTTGCCGATGGACGACTATATATTGCAAACTTAGGTTTTATTTGGGACGGCTTTCTTACTGCTTCTTAAAAAATCTTTATAGTGAATTTTTTTTTTTAATTTTTGTATTAGAATGCTACTTTAAGAAGTAGTAAGAAATTGTCCCAAACGGAGCCTTAATTGAAAAATATACAATAAATGAAGAAGCTACATGATAATTAGGTTATTTCGATTTTGTGTGAAACACCAATTTAAAACTCACAAAATACATCATATTTTTCATTATTAGAATCGTAGCTATGCTTAGGGCTGCATATGAACCGAGCGTTTGATGAGCTGCTCGTGACACGGCTCGATAAGACCTCATTCATGTTTATTTGATAAGGTAAACGAATAAACTTGAACACTTTTGCTAAATATTCGATAACTAAATAAACAAGCTTGATAGATTGGCATTCAGTTCGTTTATGTTCACAAAGAGTATCATTTAAAGTTGTGAATATGCTCATTAAAAGCTCGATTAGAGCTCTATTAAGATGCTCAATTAGAATTCAATTAAATTTAATATGTTACTTTTACTAATTTAATACACATTTTTTAACTTTTATCTTTTTAAAAATCCCGCTCCCACTATCTAGCCTATCCGATTCTGCTCAGCTTCCAAAATATAAAAATGAAAAAACCTACTCGTGTGGGCTCCTGCATGCTCCTTAGTCCCATACCATGAAAAGCCGATTCATTTTTGTTATATAAAATGAAAAAAAAAAAACAAAATGGAAACCACATTCGAACGAAAGTGGGAAGCCGGAGACGCAGAATGGATTTACTTTTTGAGCAGAGATTTAATTTGTTTATTTTGTTTGAATCGATGTGTGGGAGGACACATGAATGAGCCGCTCGTTAAGCCTAAAGTGGACACGTGAATGAGTTGTTCGTTAAGAGGCTCGATAAGCCCAAATAAACGAGCTCAAACATAAAAATGAATGGAGCTTGAGTATGGGTTTTCTAAATGAGCTCGAGCTGGATTAGTGACCGAAAGAGCTCGTCACTTATTGAGCCGAGCTCGAATAAAAATATGGAAAACTAACTTGAGTTCAAACATACTGAAGCTAGGCTCAAATTGGTTCATTTGCAACCCTAGCTATACTGCATATTCTAATTGAATTTGACTATGGTTGTAGTGAGGGAGTTGGCGACTCCAAAAATTGCTAGAGGGAGAGAATTGATGATTTTAGGGAGAGAGGCTAACTGCCTTATGGTGTTTTGCTAAGCATGATGATGGAAATCAAATTCAATATAATAATATATTGGAATATTGGTCGAGTTCTACACACATAGCCTATTACGCTCAGTTCTTCGCTAGCTACTTGATGGCCTCGTCTTCAAGAATGGGATACCAATCTCTCCCGCAGAACCTGTCGAGGGCATCACTTCCACTTTTTCCCGTCAAAATAAAAAATAAAAACCCTAGAACCGCAAAGCCAGGCGTCCTGCAACTGGGAAAGCCTTTGGTCGTATCCACCTCCAAAGTGGAGGAGAGGGGCGTAGAGTTCGAAACCGGCGACTCGTTCTTCCGTCACGAGAGCGCCGTCGGCCGTGACCTTGGCGTCCTTGCCGCTGCTCTCCAACGCCGCTCCTTGGGCGGTGGCCTCCGTGTCCTCGATGCAATGTGCGGCTGCGGCGTGCGCTCCATCCGCTACCTCGTCCAAAGCGAGGCTGACTTCGTTTGGGCCAACGATGCCTTCGAGGGAAATCGTGGCCTCATTGCATTCAACCTCTCATCTGTGGCTCCTAGGGTTTCTGCGGGAGGGGAAAGAAGTTGGGTGATCACTCATTATGATGCCAACAGGCTTCTCGTAGAGAGATATCTGCTGAGGGATTACTTCGATCTCGTTGACGTGGATTCGTTCGGTAGCGATTCTTCGTTTATCAGATCAGCGATTGCTGCGGTCAAGACCGGAGGTTTGTTGTATCTCACATCAACAGATGGTTTTTCTTCTGGAGGGCATCGCCCTCAGCAGTAAGTAAATATTATTTTAATTCATTACCACTTCCGCTATTTTCTTCTCACATAAATTATTTTTTCTTATATGTCGCGCACTATACGGAAGCAGCATTATCCTCTTCGTTGATGATTGGCTGCGATTAACACGGCTAATTTTGGATGGCAGTTTATGCAAGGAGTATACGTTATTACACATGTTAAATTATTTGCAAAATTTGAATCGCGTTATCACGCTGCAACAAGTATTGACCATTGAGTGAGAAGTTTTGAGATTTAGTCGGTTTGTTTTTAGTGATGTCCTAATTTATATTATTGAAAGGAAAAACCAATCAGGATTCAGGCGTCCCTCATGTCTTTCCTTGAATAAATTATAATTACCTACATTGGATTTAATAAGATATGACATCTCTAGGAATGTAAAAATGAGAATTAGAGTCTGCACAATAATATAATGATCAAATAAATTTAAATAAATCAATGAGAAATTAGAACTACTTAAAATTAATTTGCAATTTGTTCACCATAATAAGTATTTCATATTTGTCAAATTTGAACAAGGAATACTAATGAGTAAAAAATAAGTTCGAAGTTAGATAAATGAAAGCACTCATCAAATTAAGAAATCCAAGCCTCGCCGGTACAAGGAGTTGATTTCATCGGAATTAGGTAGTCGCATTTGAATATACTTGAAGGAACCTTGAATCTAACTTGTACTAGCATGATTGAAAATTGAAAGAAACTTGTTTTTTATTTAATCAAGATATAAATTACATGCCATAATACATATATTTAAGAATTTTTATCCCCATGTTATTAATGATTGACATAAGATTAGCAAAAACTAATTTAAAGTAAGCATCCATTTTAAGTTTTAATCATATCCAAAATCCAAAATCCAAAACACAAACAACTAAATCAAATAAGAAATTTTCCCCATGAGGAGATGCCTGGAGCTTCACAAAACTTTAAAGATGAATTTTATAAGGAGCATGCTATGATATTGCTTTAGCCAAAGGAGCCTATGTGAAGAAAAGGTATCAAACAGAGCATGCTGTCGACTTATTTGGTGGCTTATTTTTTATATTATTTTAAGGAACTTGCCAGTGACCGGGTGAGTTCTTCAAAATAATAATAATTTTTGGGTGAAGTCTCTTTTGCTTGTGCTATCTACATTTCTAATATATTATTTTTGATTCACCCCTTCCTCTCATTCTACATACCCACATTGCTTTTTTAAGGAGCCACACTCTTCCTTGCCTTCCCCTCAACACTTTAATTCTCTTATTTGTTTGTTTTTCAATTTGAAGTTAGTCCATGAAACTAAAATTATGATATAATCTTGGAATATAAGTTCCCTTATAGGAAAATTAATAGAATTAATATATATTATGATTCTTAGGAAGATAAATATTCTATGCATTCAAGAACTAAATGGGTTGGAGAAGGCTAAGGAGATTGATAGTATTAGATTTAAACTATAGTATTCTGGTAAAAATCGTACTAGAAATGGTATAGGTGTGATTATAAATAAGAGTTTGAAGAAATTTTTTTAAAAATTAATAGAATTAGAGATAGAATTATAGCCATATAGATTGTTGTTAATGTTATAATTATTAGTATTATAAGTGCTTATGTTTCTTAAGTAGATTTGAATATGTGTTCAAAATTAAAATTTTGAAATGACTTATAAAAATTAATATAAAAGATATCTCTTAAAAAAAATATTGGAGGAGATTTAAATGGATATGTTGGTAGAGAGGTAGATGATTTTAAAAAAACATTCATGGTGGATGAGTTTGAAGTGACTAATGAAGGTGATAAGACTATATTAGATTTTTTTATAGCTTATGATTTTGCAATTACTAATACCTTATTTAAGAAAAGAGATAAACATCTAATCACTTATAAGATTGGATATAGTAAAACTCAAATTGATTACTTAAAAAAAAAATAAGATCATTTAGATTATAAAGATCGTAAAGTTATTCCTAGTAAAAGCTTATGTACCGAACATCGTTTATTAGTTTTGATTGTTAAGATGAATGGACAAACTATAAAAAAATAAAGTAAAACATTATTCTCGGATTAAATGGAGGTTTTTAAAAAATAGTAGCAAAAATATTTTTGAGAGTAAGATTCTAGATCATAATATTTTGTTCGTGCATGACGAAGCTAATGTTATGTGAAAAATAGTAGCTAGCGATATTAAGAATGTTACAAATGATGTGTGATAGGAAACACTTGTAGGTCTCAAGCAATTTCTATCAATCTTGTGGGCTTCGAAAATTCAGCCTCGGTCTTCGCCCGCTTTGCTTTTCTTTCGAGGGGGAGTTTTAACGAGATTAAGTTTCGGGGTAAATTTTGGATGGTAGATGGGTTTATAGATAAGACACTACCTAGAGATTTCGTCCTCATTTTGCAAGGACTTTATGATCTGAGTTCTGGTTTCCTATTGGCGCAAATCCCTATAGTTAATTACACCTCTCAACACGAGAGAGAACTTTCGATTAAGGCTAGTCGTCTATCCGATACGTAGAATATACGTGTTATCTGGCATATAGTAGCAGCATAGACATTTGAAATGGTTGGAGAATTTGGGAATTTGGAGGATTGGAAGATTTGGAGATTTGAGATTTATAATTGGAAATTTCACAATCTCACACTTAAAGCGGATGATGGGGGAATGAATGATGGACCCTATCAAGATCTCATGGTTCCGTCATCCCGGGCCATCTTGGTCTCTGGTCGATTTAGTCAGAGGAGGTAGTCGACCCAACCTAACAGAAGGATCCTTGTCGGCAGCCATGGGTTGTTTCATCCAAGGGGACCTTGTAGACATGGGGTGAATATTTATCTAAGGGGACATTTAAATCCACCTTGGTCAACAGAAGGCTTTGTGTCCTATCAATAATATCCTATTGATTCATATCTCAAGGATTTGATGCCATTAAGGAATGTATTGACTCTGGTCATAACCGGTATTTCGTGGTGCCATTTGGTGTAAAAACCACTCGGTTCAGAGGCCCCCGAGTCATAACCGTTTATCCTGCGGTGCCATTTGGCGGCAAAACAGTCGATTAGAGGACACGTACCACGTCCTTATTGGCACGAGACTACTTGAGAATATATCATAGTGATATTTTTGACTAGGCATTTGCTTTATGTGAGCAGAAGTAAATTTTAATTTGTCCACCTAGGCAAACTATTGTGGAGGATGGATGTATTTTTCTTTAAGTATTTTGATAGATTTATTTCAATTTTAAATATTTTTAAGATTTTAGGATTTCTGGAATTTCTGTGGAGTTTTGATAATCATTTGGATGGGATTTTGGATATTTGAAGTTGACCCCTCCGGTTGAGCTCTGCATTCAACACGGCCATCATCGGGGTGTTTGGAGTTATTTCCATTTAAAGCATGAACCTTGTTGACCTTATCAACTTGTCGATAAGGGATCGAGTTTCGTAGACTTTATGTCTTTGTTAGTGAATTCTCATTGTTATAGGCCTTGAAGGTTTAATATGAATGTATAAAATAAATATTTCGGTCGACTTCGTGATCGCATATTTATCTGATTGTTCGAACCCTGTCTACTTCTATTTACATGCTTAGAAGAGTCAGGTTTCGTAGGCTTTATGCCCTTTATTAGTAATTTCTCTTGATTATATACCTTGAAGGCCTAATATGAATGTATTATAACAAATACATCGGTCACCACAACTGTGTATTTGTTTGAAGGTTCGAACCCTGTCAACTCCTATTGATCCACACAGAAGGATCGGTTTCGAATTGAATTCACTTATTGACCCGCGCAGCATCCCTAGACGTCACATGTGTACCAATAACACGCTCGCCAGGGCCCATGCAGATGTTTGGGAGCAGTTTGTAATGCTTGAAATTAACCCCTCCGGTTGAGATTTGCATTCAGCACGGCCATCATTGGGGTGAAGGGGATCATTTCCATTTGATTAAACCTTGTTGAACCTATCAACTTTCTGATAGGTGATCGAGTTTTGTAGGCTTTATGCCCTTGTAAGTGAATTCTCTCAATTATAGGCCTTGAAGGCCTAATATGAATGTATTAAGACAAATACATCGATCGCCGCAACTGTATATTTGTTTGATGGTTCGAACCCTGTCGACTCCTATTGATCCGCATTGAATGATCAAGTTCGAACTTGAATCCACTTATTAACCCGCGCAGTATCTCTAGATGTCACGTGTGTACTGATAACACGCTCGCCGGGGCCCGTGCATGTTTAGTGATTGTATACTCCCCCTTTTAGTGTACATATGTGTATACAGATTATGGTGCATGTGTGGGGGTACTTTGAAATATTTTAGTTGTGCAGGTAATTGCCATTTGAATACATACAATATTTTATTTGAGAGCTTATATATGCCTTATGTCCGCTAATACGAGTGTCGCGGATCCGGTGGCGGTATTATTTGGATGTCATGAGGCATCTCATCATCTTGATGTTGACTCCCCTTTCTCGTTCACCGGGACGTTTTTCTAGACTTTGAAATTAGTGACCGTTGTCTTGAAAGAACTTCTTTTAAGCTCTTTAATGTAGTAGACATGTTATTTCTGGTGTTTATGGATACCAGAGCTTTTTTCTTCCTAAGTATAGGACCAAGAAGAAATTTTGGAACACGAGGAAGTTTAGTTCGAATTTGTTCAAACATCTCTTCCATTCTGTCAGGAGATGTCCTTTCTCCGTACATCGAATTATCTTCATACCCGACGTACTTGCGAATCTCAATCACTGCTATTGTAGGTGACACTTTTACTTGTGTCCATAGTGGTTCGCTGTGTTTACGATATACCCACTGTTGTTATCCACAAGCGGCTCGTGTGTATTTACGGGGGCCCGCTGTATTCACTATGACCTCCTGAAGGTATTCGTAGAAGAGCCATTGTTTCTGCATTATATCCACCTTTCACCAATCTCAGGTGGGTTTGGCGTACTTGTTTGCAAGGATGGATTTTCTACCATCAATTTACAGTATTGTCATCTCAATCTGCAGGCACTGGTAGGGATTGTTGTAGGAGTCTATTACATCATGCTCATACATGTTTGTAATGTATTGCAAATCCTTCACGTTTGCTGACAAACATGTGTCGCATATACAGCAGGCCTCCTACAAAGGATCGTAGGTGCTTACATTTGTTGTATATCAAATCTCCCTTGCTTGTAGAAGATGATTCATATGCTTTCCACTGCCTTATTATAGGCTGTATAAGCATCTTAACACTTGTGGTAGACTCCTTGCATATCAGCCAACGAGTCATTACATTTGTCGCACATCTTTACTTGTAGGAGAGCGGGGTACTCACTTACAATCGAGTGACATTGTATGAAGACTGCATTTTGCTTCGAACTTTTCAAATACCCCCTTGTTGTTAGCTCGTTGTAGGCTGAATTATTTTGTCGCTCGTAGATAAGTCACGTTGAATGTGACAAGTCCTTTGTCTTTTGAGTTTGATTCGAGTCCAGGTTCCTTTTGATCGTTCAGGTGAAGTTTGGATTTGTAAGGCTAGGTACAAATCCCTGCATATTTGTTTGAGTTTGTTCCCTTGTACATGATTTTGTACTATATATGTGTTTGAGCCCAAGTTAAGCATCACAAGTCTTCTATTTTCTCAACTAAAGGAAGAAAAGTGATGTTTGAATAACCAAGGATCTTTTATTTTGATTGTTCAAGTCTCCTGTATCAAGTTCAAGTTCAAGTTCAAATCAATCATAGTCCCCTGCGGTTCATTATCATTTGCTTGGATTTAAATTCAATTAAGCTTGAGTTCATTTAAGTCCAGGCTCAAATCAAATCCTCTGTTGTTCGTCTGATTTTAGTTCAAGTCTCTATTTAATTCATTTGAGTACAAATCCATAAGTCCTCTTGCATATGATTCAAGTTTGAGTTCTTTGTCAAGTTAAATTGTTTATTAAAATGGTTCAAATCTTGTTTAATCATTTGATTTTCATTCAAATACAAGTCCTCAAGTTCACAGTTCATTTGAGTCCAAGTTCTTTATTCTTTTCAGTTCAAATTAGGTCTGTGTGCAGTCGTGTATTTATCCGAAATTTCGGTAGCCTTCCGGCGTCTCCCCTGTTTAGGGGAAAATTATGAAAAACTGGGCCTCCTGCCACGCTAGAGAAAGCGTGTACGGTAGATGCTCTCGTACGAGAACACCACGGCCTTAAAATCTTTGTCCTCACCATGCTAAGAAAAGCATGTATAGGCCTTCGGTCTTATTACAAGAAAAACAGTTATTTCCCCGCAGGTAACGAGCTGCGTACGGGTACTTAAGAGTTGTCCTAGCCACGCTAAGAAAAACGTGCATCTGGCTTACCTGCTTCGTCGTATGTGTCACACCGAATTCCTTCCTACCACACTAATAAAAGCATGTATAGGTGGTTGACTGGCCCATCACACACAGCGACGACATGATTTTGGAGCCGAGGGGTCGCTCACCCGCCTAGTCGTAGGTGTCGCACTAGGTTCCCTTCCTACCACATTAGAGAAAAGCGTGTATAGGCAGTTTGCTGGCTCGACACGAACGTCGAGGTAAGAGAGGATTTCTTCTTTCTTTTTTATTATTAACAATAACAATAATAATAATAATAATAATAATAATAATAATAATAATAATAATAATAATAAAAATAAAATCTCCCTCCACTATTCTCACTGTTTTGGAGATTTACTGGATTTGGTCGAAGGAGCGCATGAAAGGAGGCAATTTAACTTCACGGCAACAAGCTCCTGTTATTTCTTCCGATCAAAATGTGTGACTTCCGATCCAGATAGGAAGGGAGTGTCGTCAAATGAACAAAGTCAAACAGCGACCAAGGAGCCCAAGAAACGCCGAGCTCCTGTTGTTCCGTCCAATCAAAATGCCGTAGCTTCCGACCCGACTGGAAGGGAACGTCGGAGGAGGGGCCAAGCCGAACAACTACAAAGAGGTTGGAGAAGCACGCGACAGGGATAAAGTTCCTTCCACAGCGGTTGAGCTTTCGTTCTTACTTCCGATCTGCAGGAAGGGAAAGTCGTCGAGAGCGAAGTCGAACGCCAACGAAGGAGCTGGAGAAGCCACGTGAAAGGGAGGAAGTTGTCTTCACAGCCGCGAGCTCTAGTTGTTGCCTCGGATCGAATGTCGTAACTTCCGCACCGACAGGAGGGGGAAAGAAGTCAAAGGAGCAAGATCGAACAGCGATGGAGAGAAAAGTGGGAGAGAGCCAGAGCGAGGAAGAGGCCGAAGGCCTTGTCTCTTCGGCCATTTAACGACGCGAGCAGGTGAGATCATGCAGATGACGTGGTAAGAAGCGACGTCGGCGTGTGAGCGACGTGCGAGGTCGTGCAACGCCATAGCAGGCATGTGATTTTTTTCTTCTTTTTTTGTTTCAACATTACGTGTCAACAAATTTTTGAAAAATAGCGAGAAAACTCTTCCAAACTCCAATGAAAACTGTAAAACAGTAGCTTTTATGCAATAAACAACGATACAGAAGGAAAAATACCACGATACAGTCGATTCTTAATTCGAGAGGAGGATCTATCTCTTCCAAATCTCTAGACGCCACTAGAGCCCAAAGAAAACCTATAAGATCTCAAGTTTCAATCAAATTTAAGATAAAAGCTGAATCATAGGGTAAACAACTTATTTAAACATACAAAACATAACAAATCCCAATACAACCCTCCCCTAATTCTTTCCCAAATCAGCCTCAAATATGCTCTCTTTTATTAAGAAACATCTACTAATTAATCTCCTCCAATTCAGCCCTCTTCAATTATTAAACATCTCATAATTAATCTTCTCCCTCAATTCCACCCTCTTTAATTTGGAAGCATTTTCTAATTAATCTCCTACAAATTAGCCACCAATAGCCCCCTTTTATTAGGAAACATCTCTTAGTTAATCTCCTCTAAATCAGCCCCATTTTCTTAAAAATTTTCCTTTTATATTTGAATTAAAATAGAATATATTTTCTGAATTAATTCCCTTCTAAATTATTGCTTTGTTTCACAAGGGGGGCATAAATCTTCCTAAATTTTGTTCAAGGTTCCGCCTCCTCCACTGCCTGCTGGGCCGGCTTATCTAATCTCCCTTGGCCTCTAGTCGTAATAATGTGCTTGGAGTATCAAAGGGAAAAACGTATCAAAGGGAAAAACTCCTAATAGTAAAAATAATTGGTAGTGAAATCAAAATATGCAAGATAAGATAATGTGGGCTCCAAAAATTCGGCCCCGGCCTCCCCGCCGCTTTTCTTTTTATTCGGCGAGGGAGTTTTAACTGAATAAATTCCGAGGTAAATTTTGGGAGGCAGATGGGTTTGTAGATAAGACACTACCCAGAGATTTCGCCCTCATTTTGCGAGGACTTTATGATCTGAGTTCTGGTTTCCTATAGGCGCAAGCCC
>NW_021319682.1:3614453-3623363 GCF_001605985.2 Dendrobium catenatum | reverse complement strand
TTCGTGCTTCCTACAGTCCCTACTGACGGGTTGACGAAGTGGGGGTTCCGCTACTACGGCCTTTCTTATGGCTTGTTGAGTAGACGGAGCTGTCAGCGATCCGGCCATATTTGGGCGTGTTGGATCCGACCTTTTACACCCATTCGAACCTTAAACTTTAGGCTGTCGAAAGACTTCAAGCTTTTTCGGCTCAATTTTGTAAGAGTGTAGCCACAAAAGTCTCTTTTTGACTTTTGAGTCTTTGTTCATTAGAGAAGGTGATGTCTCTAACTTTTGAAAGATCACCTGCATATACTTTGAAAAACAAATGTGTATTCTTTAGTACAAAAGAATATTTGAATTGATAATTTTAAATATTTATTCAAGGATCTCAGCATGCAGCGCGATGTCGAAATGAATAAATATTTAAAATGCCCCCTGTCTCGCAGGGACATTTTAGAATAGAATAAACTTGGAATTTTACAATTTTAAATATTCATTTGGGGATCTCGGCGGGTAGCACGATGTCGACCCAAATGAATATTTAAAATGCCCCAAATCTGATGAGGGATTTTGAAATGCGTTCTTGCTATACAAGAGAATTTCAAAATGTAAGCATGCATTGATAAATATGCACATAAAATTTTGGTCATCATAAAATACATTTAACATGGAATTTTCATGCATGATATTTCTTTAAATGTTGTTCGTTGATAGGTGGCATAGGCCTCTGACCGTTCAGATCGATCAACTGATATGCTCCTCCTTGGTACACTTTCTCGATGACGAAGGGCCCTTCCCAATTGGATACGAATTTGCCACAGATTTTTCGGTGTGGGATGATTGGCCTTCTCAGCATCAGGATCAATTCCCCTTCTTGAAATGCCCGAGGACGTACCATACGATCGAAGGATTTTGCCATTTTTCCTCAGTAGATTTCTAAGTTTTGTTGGGCTTGTAACCTGAGTTCATCAAGTGCGTCGAGCTCTTCCATTCTGAGGCTGATATTTTGCTCTTGAGTGAGATCATTCTGAATTGCTACCCGAAGGGACGGTAGTTTAATCTCTAATAATAATACAGCTTCAACACCGAACACCAATGAATAAGGAGTGGCTTTAGTTGGTGTTTTGTAGGTTGTACGATAGGCCCATAGAGCTTCTGCCATCTTCGTATGCCACTCTCTTTTGTTCTTGCTGAGGATCTTCTTTAATAATTTCACCGTCTTGTTGAATGCTTCTGTCAATCCATTTGCCCTTGGATTGTATATGGATGAATATTGCCAATCGATCTTGTGACGATCAACGAACTTGTAAATTTTTGTACTCTTGAATGCAGTATCATTGTCTGAGATTATCCGGCGTGGCACACCGAATCTGTAAACAACATTGTTGGTGAAAAAGTTGATCACATGCTCGGATGTGACCTCTCTGAACGGAGCCGCTTCTGCCCACTTGAAAAAGTAGTCTGTTGCTGCCAGAATGAAGCGGTGTCCTGTTGATGATGGCGGATCTATTGGTCTGATAATATCAGTACCCCAGCATTCGAATGCCCAGGATGCTATTGTTGGGTGCAGCGGATTTGGAGGCTGATGTATAATATCACCGTGGATTTGACACTCGTGGCACCTCTTAGCATGGTCAATACAATCTCTGACCATAGTTGACCAATAGTAACCCATCTTCTTGATTTTAGCGGCCATTTTGGGACCTGACTGATGTGCTCCGCAAAGTCCTTCGTGGACTTCTATCACCACTTTATCAGCCTCCTTGGTCCCTAGACACCTTAGCCACATTTGATCAAAGGCTCTTATGTACAACATATCATTGACAAATGCGTATCACAACGCCCTTTTTCGAATTTGTGTGGCCATAGACTTTTCTGTCGATAGTTTATTTTCCTTGAAGTAGCAATGAATGGCTGCCTCCAATCATTTTCGTCTTCAATATCTAAACAATGCCACCACGATTCTAAAACTTGACTAGTTTTACCTCTCTTGGTCGTATGATATCCTTCCGGATAATTTTTCATAATGATTTGATGGAAAGGTTGAGGGTCAACTGGGGTCTCACCCTGCTGACTCGAATCTGGAATTCCCTCCGCCTTCGGAAATTGTAATAGAGCGGGCTCTAAGATCCGACGGTTGTAAACTCCGATAAATATATGTTTCTCCTCATTGGAATTTGCCATTTTCTTGGCAAATTTGGCCAAACAATCTGCTTTGGCGTTCTGTCCTCGAGGAATTTGAACTATTTTAACATTCGGCACTTGTTTCAGGAGTTCAAGGGTTCGTCGGTGATAGTGAGCCAATTCAACCTTAGAAATCTTGTAAATGTCCAAAACTTCATTTATCACAAGTTGAGAGTCGCAAAATATTTGAAGATTTTGAATTTTGACGTCAATTGCAATCTCCAGCCCTACTATTAGAGCTTCGTATTCGGTTTCATTGTTGGTCCGAGGTTCAGTCAGACTGAATGAAAACCTTATATTATGCCTCTTTCAGGTGGTATGAGAACAAGATCGATACCAGCTCGAGCTATTGCAATATTTGGCGGTCGGGCAGGCTTAATCGATGATGCCCCGTCGAAGTACATCTCCCAAAATTGTGGATTTTCATTCTCCTCGACCTGCATTATTTGCTCATCGGGAAAATCATCGTTTAGTGGAGAGTCTGCAGGGATCGGATGTGCGGCGAGAAAGTCTGCCAAGGCTTATCCTTTCACCGCCTTCTGTGGCATATACGTGATATCAAACTGTAGTAATAGTACTATCCACCTAACTAGACGACCTGTCAACGTTGATCTTGTCATCAAGAACTTCAGCGGATCGATCTTTGATATCAGTGTGATTTTATGGGATAACATATAGTGACGGAGTTTCTGAACTGCAAAAATCAGCGCCAGACAAATGCCCCCTAATTGGGAATAATGACTTTCTGCTCCAATCAACCTTCGACTGATGTAGTAGAGCGCATTTTCTTTTTCTTCTTCATTATTCTGGGTCAATAATGCTTTAAGGGACTCTTCTAGTGCAGCCGTGTACAGTATGAGAGGCTTCCCTGAAATCGGCGCTGCTAGGATGGGCGGATTCAACATATATCTCTTGATGCTATCAAACGCCTCCTGACATTCTGCATCCCATTTGAAACGGACATCTTTCTTCATTAGCTTTGAAAATGGCTGGCACCTACCCGATAGATTTGATATGAATCTCCGAATGAAAGCCAGTTGTCCTTGTAGTGAGCGAAGCTGTCAAAGGTTCTTTGGAGGTGGCATCTCCATGATCGCTTTGATCTTGTTGGGGTCGACTTCGATACCTCGATGACGGATAACGTACCCCAAAAATTTGCCAGAAGAGACTCCAAAAGCACACTTGAGGGGATTCATCTTTAGATCATATTTTCTGATCGTTTCAAATACAATCCTCAAGTCATCTAGGTGATCTCTTCGGTCCATACTCTTGACAACAAGGTCGTCTACGTAGCACTCGACCTTTTGATGTATCAACTCATCAAATATATGCGTCATCGCCCGATGGTAGATTACACCAGCGTTCTTCAGGCCAAAGGGCAAAACTGTGTAGCAGAAAATCCCGATGGGCGTCCTGAACGATTTATGCTTTTCATCTTCGGACGCTATTTTGATTTGATTGTATCCTGACGATCCATCCATGAAGGAGAACATGTCGGTAGTTGGACGTATTGTCCACTAGGAGTTCGGATACAGGGAGTGGAAAATCGTCTTTTGGGCACGCCTTGCTGAGATCCCTGAAGTCAATACAGATACGAATCTGGCCGTTCTTCTTCTTTACTGGGACAATATTTGCGATCCAATTAGTATACTTTTCTTCTCTGATGAAGCCTGCCTCTATTAATTTCATTGTTTCAGCAATCACTTGTTCTTCAATCTCCAATCTCATTCTTCTTGGAGCTTGCTTGACGGGTGTTACATCCGGTTTGATTGCTAAGCTGTGAACTGCTACATCAGGGGATAAGCCAGACATCTCAGCATATGTCCAGGCAAAGCAGTCCCTGAATTCACAGAGTTCTTTTATTTCTTCTATTTGTTCTTCGGGTAGGAGAGAACTAATGAAGGTTGAGTGAGGGTCTTCCTCAGTTCCAAAGTTGACTTCTTTTAGTTCATCCATAGTGGCTGCCTGTCCACCATCCTCGAGTTCTTCTAGTGCAGGCTCGGCTTCTACGGGCTGCTCATCATAATCATCAGCTTCGTATGTCTCTTCAGCACAATCATCCTCGGATTTGATTTCCATGCACGTGATTGTCCGACAAGTCTCTTTCCGAAGGAATTTTCGTTTGATGAATCCGATACCTTTATATGCATATGTATCCTTCCATCGTAATGGACGCGGATTCCTTCCATACCAGAGGCCCAAGCTTGTACGAAGTTGTCGTTTGGTAGTAGGAATATTAATTTGCTTTCGTAGCATTCTTTGAATATTTTTGGTATTAAATCTAGGTAGCCTCGTAGGAAATAATTCCTCGGAGTCGAGGAGCATGCAATCCCAATCATGATTCTCCTCTTCGCGAACTCCCGTGGAATATAACACATTCTTTGGCATAGTCCCATTTCTAAGGGGAGACAGATAGAGGGTGGCGAGTTCTTCAACTTTTTGCACCTCACGCGGAATAATTTTTTCGAAGTGTTGTAAGGGAACACACATGACTACGAATACACTATCTGAAATTGATAGGCTGTCTATTCTTCTAGAGAACACATGCTGTATCGTGTTCATATAAATATAGTCGTAGTCATAATCATCATTTGAAAATTAAACCTGCCTACTCCATTCATTCTTGGACTGACATACTTTTCGGGATTTGACAGGAGTAACATCATCTTCATCCGTGTCACTCCCAAGATGAGGTACAAATTTCTTCTCTTTGGGAATGGTCGATGCTTTGGGAAGAGTCGGCGCTGCCTTCTTTCTCCCCACCTGCTTCTTCTCACCTTCCTGTTCAGGTCGCTTTGCAGCCTTTGAGTTTGATGCTCTAGCTTTGAGAGAGTTCGAAGACTTTTGCTTCTTTGGCATGAAGTACTGTGCATCTTCATAAACTGTTGCTTCATGAACTGTGAAGGGTTGGATGTCACCAGAGATCCTGAACTCTTCCCCATCTTTGAGATATTTCATACACTGGTGTAATGTTGACGGAACAACACCATATTCATGCAACCAGGGACGACCTAGTAGTGCTTTGAATGAAGTATCCGCATCAATCACATGGAATTTAGCTTCTGTGTGGAGCTCTCCAAATACAAGAGGGAGTATGAATAATCTAAGGGTCTTCTGCCCTTTCTCGTTGCAACCATGTACCATCAACTTATCTTGCCCGAGGTGTTCCACATCAAGGCAGAGGGATCTCAGTGCTTTCAAGCTTATTAGATTTATGGAGGATCCGAGATCGGTCAGGATTCGACTAATGATCAGTTTATCGTTCTCTACAGTAACATACAGAGGAGGATTATGGTCTGCAGTTCCAAGCATCATGTCTTCTTCGGAGAAGGTAATGAACGGTTCATTACGAGCTTGTAGAATTTCAGTCAAATTATGTTCAACAAAATACGTCTCGTATCTTTCGGGATCTTTGAGAGCCTGAATCAGTCTGCCGAAGGTCTTTAGACATCACCAAAGCATCGTATATGCTGAGTTGTGCTGGGATTTTTTTCAGATGGGATAAAATATTATAATCTATCCTAGTGGCTGAAGTCTTCTTTTTCTTAGGATCTTCAAGAATAATATCATCGTTGATAACTATATCTTTCTCCTTATCTTTATTGGAGACCCATTTCTTCGGTGGAGGCGGTAGTATCTTGCCACTTCTTAACTGCACTTGAGCAGTTTCCTCCGGTTCAGAGTCATTTAACTGTACATTTTCTTCAGAGTTAGCCATCGTTGCGTCTAGGGACTCATCTGTTGATTCAGAATCACCACCCAGGTTTACATGTTCCATCCGAGACGCTATACTAGGGTCTGATTCATCTCCCTCTGGAAAATACAAATCCTCCTCCGAACTGTAATCCATTGGCAAAACCATCATACAGGATTCAGAGGGTACTTCAGTGTATTCTTCTTTTATCGAGGTATTTGGCGCAACCGAGATGACCCGACATACTTCTTTGGGAAGAGAATCTTCATCTCTTTCTTCGGCTTTATCCATTTTAAGCTCCGCCATGAAGTCAGCAAGCTTGATAGGTCACCGCACAGTCTGGTAGTACTCATTCAAACTGTTGATAACTCTCTGATTGCAGTCATTTTCTCCTTAGGCTTCTTCAGTTTAGTCTTTTTCTTGGATGATTTCACCCTCCCAGACTTCGAAGTGCCCGCTTGATTGAAAAATTGTTTTAAAGTAGAAGGCCGTACCACTGGCAGTGCCTTCAAATTTATCATGGGCTCAATAGGAGACTTCTATTTTACACCTGGAACTCCTTAAAGCTGCTTCAACATTTTCAATCTTCTTGGAGACCGCAGTCTCCCATTGCTCTTCTTGAACTGGCTCCTTTTCTTTTCTTCTTTCTTCAACCAGGGGTACGGAAGAGGATGTGACCACCCGAGTTGATTCCTTTCTAGGGTGAGACAACACATTGTCGGACAATGTGAGTTCCCCTTTTTTATATTTTATTTCAAGCCAATCCTTAAAGATGTAGCAATCTTCAATAGGATGGCTGAGTATCCGATGCTATGGACAATAATTTGGGTCACCAGTGTGCTTCGACTCTTCGGGTCTCTTGCATTCAGACAGTTCTAAACCCGATTTCAACACTTGTCGAAATAATTTGGCAACACTCCCTCTTGAATGAATATTCTTCATTTTATCTTTGAGGGATTGGAACGTTCTATCACCAGTTCCTATTGCCTGCTTCGGGCGTTCTCCACCAGCTTGATAAGTTCGTGGCTTGTCATTACCCCCGAGTATCAACTTTGATTGGGGATTAGGGTTGTAGACTTGTTTAGGTTTTTCTTGATATTGCATCGGCTGCTTGCCTTTGTCTACGTTGTAAATCACTTGCTTTTCTCTATCAGCTCTAGAGAAAAATGTAGAGTCGGCTTCACCCCTTCTAGCACCCGGGGCTTTAGCCTTCTTGGGCTTATTAGAGTAAATTTCTAATTTGGATAAATTCAGTTTCTCAAATTTGGCCACTCTATCGAGCAAGTCTTGAAACGTTTTGATTGTAGCCATGCACATGAAGGGTTGCATCTTGTCATCAATATTGCCCATTAATAACTGTACTGCATGTTCTTCTTCGAGTTGCTGCTCACATTTCATACTTAGATTTCGCCAGCGAGTGATGTACTTTGTCATTGATTCTTTTCTTTTTCTTTTCTCTAGAGCGAGGTCTTTGATCGTTATCTTCTCTGTTACACTGGCGAATCTCTTCACGAACATATTTTTTAATTCTGCGAAAGTCTTCACAGAATCGTTTGGCAGTTCAGCGCACCATTCGAAAGCAGTTACTGTTAAACTACTAACGAACTGCCGAAAGAGTAGGGCATCATTTCCTCCTGTGTTCCCGCAGGTGGCTTTAAACTGTGCTAGGTGCTGTCGGGGATTGTTAATACCGTTGAAAGTATTGAACTTTGGTACAAAATACCATTTTGGGTACGACACTTGATCATACTCAGCTGGGTACGGGCGACCCTTGCCCACCAGCTTCTCTGCCTAGTCAACAGTTATAATAACCTTGATTTTTTCAGTGATAATTCCTTCGAGCTGCGCAGCTGTCACAGGTTCGAAAGTACTTGCAATATTCTGCGGAGTGGGTTGACGGATGACATTATGAGCCTCGTGACCATCTTCAGGAATACCTCGTACTCCTGAGACTTGAGGCATTTGAAAGTTTGGAGGATCAGCAGGAGAATTAGGCATAGCATCAATAACAGTATTTCTTTGCATCATCTGCATCATCGCCCCCATCTGAGCTATCATCTCAGTCATATTCTCATTCAACTGAGAGATTTCTCTATCTTTGGCTCTCATTTGTCTCCTCATCTGCCTTCTCATGTCGGCGAGTGTGATATTCTCGTCAGCAAAGGGATTCTCCTCGGCTTCTTCTCTTTCTTCTTCTGCTTGGGAATGACCACCACTACCAGTGGTGGACCCAGCTTCACGACGACGTTGATAAACTCGCCTAACCGATGGTTGTTGATCGTCATCATCTTCACTGTCATCATAGTAGGCTTCCTCATTGGCATTGGTGTGTCTCACCATATAAACCACCTCCATGTCTAAGGTGTTATTTATTTCTCGAATTTCTTCTTCTAGATTTTTCTCCAGAAATTCATCAATATTTTCTTCAATATTTTCTTCCCCTTCAAGGAATTCTTCCTCTTCTATATTTTTATCATATATATTTTCCTCCAGTACTCGGATCTCCGAGCGGCGACGCCATTGGATTTCTGGTTCTTGATTAGGCACAGGGATTTCTTCGATCAGTGGGCTGCGATCGAAGTTAGTCTCTTCCTTTGGATGGGATGGAGGGCAACGAGATCCCCTAGAGGATTCTCCAAGGTGTCTAACGTCTGTAGGAGTGTCATTATGGGTCCTTTTAGGGACCCACTTCTGACATTATTTGTTGACGGGGGCGGGGTATACCTTCTTTCTCTTCTTTCAGCCACAACAGATAGACGTTCTCTTGGCGGGGTTCTCCTGGCCTCGATCACTAAAGGCCGTTGAAACTTCTTCTTCTTAAGACCTTTCTTCTTCACGGTCTTCAGAACCCGATAGACCCGGGCTGATAAGGTCTCAGGTTCATTCCTCATTGGAGGGGCTGGGACTTCACATCGTTGCTCTCAGAAGGATTTTTTTAGCTCACAAGTGGAGCTATTCCTCTTCACCCATTTTAAATTAGAAAACTTGTTCCGGGTAGGAACATTGGCTTCCGGCACCTGAGCTGGCAGATTGGAAGGGTGAACAGGGAG
>NW_021319682.1:3608777-3614353 GCF_001605985.2 Dendrobium catenatum | reverse complement strand
CATCATGTTAATTATAATTAAAATTAATTAATTAATAACATTAAAATAAACATCTCTCCCTCTCTTACTCTCTGTTTCGGGAGATTAACAGGAATTGGCCGAAGCAGTGCGTCTAAGGGAGAAAGTTACCTTACAATCAGTGAGCTCCCGTTTTGCTTCTGATCAAACAGAAAGGTAAGTCATCCCAGAAGCGAAGTTGGATAACAACAAGGGGGCGAAAATCTCCTTTATAATGAGCATAGCTCCCTCTGTTGCTCACGATCAAAATGTCGGAACTTCCGACCGATTGGAAGGGGCTGCGTCGGGTGAGGGATCTGCTGCAAGGTTAGAGAGAAATCTCTCTCTCTCTCTCTCTCTCTCTCTCTCTTTCTCTCTCTGGATCGGCATGAGCAGGGCTCGGGGAGGATTAGGGCAGAGGCGACGGGCTTCTTGCTGGAGCTTGAGTTTTGGGATAAGGAGTCGAACGGGAGGAGGTCGGGAGGAGAAGTATCGAGATTGAGGGGGGATCGGACGGGTGAGGGCAGTGGATGTGAGGAGATTTTGCCGTGGATGGGGGAGCTGGAGTTCGGGAGCTTGCGAACGCTCGGGTATTTAACGACGCGAATGGGGCAGCGATCGAGAGCCGATTTCACTCAGGAAGTGCGGAGAAGTGATCGTTTATGGCGCCGATTCAGTGGGATTCGTGGATCCGATGAGATGCGAGGTATTTTTTGTCGTTATTTTTATCTTCCTTCGGGTATTATACAAAGGTCAAGAAATGCCCCTCAACAAATGTGGTACGCGTCTAGAGCGAATCACGTTTGTTGTAAGCTGATTGACCCCGTGGATCTCTAGATATTCATCTTAGATGTCACACAAGGAATTTCATTTAGTGGATCTCCAAAATTTTGCTTGGATGTCATACTACAATTTTCATTTAGTGTATCTCCAAAAATATGCTTAGATGTCACACTAAAACTTTCTTTTTTCATAGATCTCTTGGATATATCAATAGATGGCTGAGATATTGATTTCTTTTGTACTGTGCTTTATGCTGCAGACATTGATGGAGAATCACCTGATTTGTCTTTGTTGACTTGTCAGGTGGTTTTTGTACATTCGGCCATATGCTTCTAACTTTGGCGGGCTTGTTGAAGGAGTAGATACCGATGACCTAAACCCTTAGGTTTGTATTAGGTCGATGGCAAAAAGTCATCGGTCCAGTGCTTTGTGCATAACAGACTTATTGATGACAAAATCCACTTAGTTCAGCCTTGGGCTTTGTGTGAACTTTTGGGATCAATTTTTCTTCGGTCCTTTGCTTTTGTGCTTTGTATGGACTTTGTTGAAGAATAATTATCTACCTTCGTTCATCGCTTTGTGTCTATTATTGGATTGTTTGAAGGATTTTTATTATAGTTTTCTGGATTCAATTGATAGTACATTCGAACGTATGTATGTATCTTGATCGCTTAACAACCTTGAGAAGACTTAATATCTTGAATCCAACTGTGAAGTTCATCATGATCGTGAGTAACTAGATTTGATAGCCTTTTTTGTCTTCTATTTTTTTTTTCAAGGTTGCCTGAGATTGATTTTCCTCTACTACTTGGTCATTTCTTTATGGCTTTGATTGAGTCGATGGAGCTGCCTCAGCCGATTCCGGCCAATTTGACTTGTTGGATCGAACCTCTTACATACCCATTCGGCTTTAGAGCCTTGGAGCTTATGGGGAATGTGCTATCTCCCCAATGTGATATTACTGAAGTGGTAGATTTGGAGCCTATCCTCTTTGTGGATTGATGATTTATGGAGCCTAGCGACATTTGGTTTAGTTGTTTTGCTAGACTTCATCTTTTCTACTGGAATTTTATTCTTATATCATTTTGGAGGATTTTTTGTATAGACTTTACGATCACTTTGAATCAATGTCTGGTCATAAGTTTTTGTCTCGTTCTTCTTGCCTACAGTCCCTTAGTGACGTGAATAGTCTGTTACGAATGTGGGGGTTCCGCATACTACCGGCCTTTCTATGTGTCGGCTTGTTGCTAGTAGACGGAAGCTGTCAGCCGATCACCGGCCATTATTGGGCGTGTGGATCCGACCTTTTAACCCGATTCTCGAAACCTGTAACTTTAGCGCTGTCGAAAGACCTTCAAGCTTTTTTTCGGCTCAATTTTTTGTAAGAAGCATGTTAGACCCGCCAAAAGTCTCTTTTTTTCTTTTTGAGTCTTTTGTTCATTAGAGAAGGTGATGTCGTCTAACTTTTTGTGGAAAGCATCACCTGCATTATACTTATATGAAAAAAAAACAAATGTGTATTCTTTTAGTTTAGCAATAAGAATATCATTGAATATGATAATTTTTATAAATAATTATATTCAAGGATTCAGCAATTAGCAGCAGGATGTCGAAATGAAATAAATACTATTAAAATTGCCCGCCTGTCTCGCAATAATAAGGGACATTTTTAGAAAGAATAAACTTGGAATTTACAATTTTTTAATATTTCATTTTGGGGAATTCTGCTGCGGTGGGCATTTAGCACAGATGCTCGAACCATAATGAATATGTTTTAAAATTTGGCCCTCAATATATCTGAATGAGAGACGAATTGAAAATGGTTCTTCTATTTACAGAAGATTTCAAAATGTAAGCGATTTTGATTGATAAAATGCACATTAATAATTAATTTATAGGTCAAACATTAAAAATCTTGTAATCACTGGAATTTTCATGCATTGATATTCTTAAATGTTTGTTCGTTGATAGGTGCATTACGGCCTTGACGTAGATCGATACTGATATGCTCCTCCTTGGTTACACCTTTCTCTGATGACGATAGGTTGCTAACTTGCCCCAATTGGACGACGAATTTTTTTAGACCAGCCGTATTTTTATGGGTGGTGGATTAGAATTTGGCCTTTCTAAGACATACAAGCATCAGGATCTTTCCCTTCTTTGAAAATGACTCCTCGAGATGGTGACTACTCATACATGAATTCCGAAGAGATTTTTTTCTCCTATTTTTTCCTCAGTAGATTTTCTAGTTTTGTTGGGCTATGTACCTGGTTCATTCAAGTGTCACGGTCGAAGACTTCTTTCCATCTGAGGCTGATATTTTGCTCTTGAGTGAATCTCTGAATTTGCTTCCCGAAGACGGTAGTTTAATCTCTATAATAATACAGCTTTTCAACACCGTAAACAACCAATGAATAAAGAGTGGCTTTTAGTAGCAGGTGGTGTTTTGTAGGTTTGTAGTGCTGATAGGCACCATAGCATACTAACTTGCCGATCTTCTGTATATTGCCCATCTTTCTTTTGTTTCTTGCTGAGATCTTTCTTAATTAATTTCACCGGTTCTTGTTGAATTGCATCATAGCATCTCTGTTCAATCCCATTTGCCTTTGATTGTTTATGTGAGAATGATATTAATTGACCAACTCGATCTTTGTTGAACGATCTAATACTGAACATTTGTAAATATTTTTGTCTCTCTGAATTGCTTACACATAGTATCATTGTCATGGAGATTATCCTCTCGCTGTGGCACACCGAATCTGTAACAACTTTTAGTTGTTGTAAAAAAGTTTGATTCACGATATGCTCGGATGTGACCTCTCTGGAACGGAGCCGCTTTCTGCCCACTTGAAAAGTAGTCTGTTTGCTCCTAGAATGAAGTCGGTTGTCCTGTTTGTATGATGGCGGAATCTATTGGTCTGATAACTATCATACCCAGCATTCCGAATGGCCAGGTTGCTATTGTTGGGAGTCGCCAGCGGATTTTTGGAGGTGAGTATAAATCACCGTGGATTTACACTACGTTGTAGACTCAAACTTAGCCATTGATCAATACAATCTCTGCTAGTTGACAATAGTAACCATCTTCTTTGATTTTAGCGGCCATTTTGAACCTGACTGATGTGCTCCGCAAAGTCCTTCGTGGACTTTCTATCACCACTTTATCAGCCTCCTTGGTCTCCCTAACACTGCTTTAGACCACATTTTTTGCATCAAAAGCTCTTCTGATATACAATTCATTTATCATTTGACAAATGCGTATATGTAGCAACACGTCTTTTTTCGAAGTTGTTGTAGTGCCCATTTGAACTTTTTTCAATGTCGAATAGTTTATTTTCCTGTGAAGATGTAGCAAAATTGATTTGAGCCTGACCTCCAATCATTTTCGATCTCTCAAATTATTTCTAAACAAGCCACCACGATTCTAAAACATTGACTAGATTTAACTCTCTTTGGTCGTCAATTAATATCCTTCCTGATATTTTTCAATAATTGAATTTGTGGAGAGAGGTTTGTGCGGTCAACTGGAAGTTCTGACCTTCTCGCACTTCGAATCTGGAATTCCCTCTGTCGCCTTCGAAATTGTAAATTATAGCGGGTGAGGGCTCTTAAGATTACACAGCACGTTTTGAAAACTCCGATGTATTAAAAAAATATATGTTTTTCCTTCATTGAATTTGATTTCCTGGCCCAATTTGGGTCAAACAATCTTGCCTTTTGGCGTCCTGACCTCGTAGGAATATTTTGAACTATTTTTAATACACTTGTCTCGGGCACATGCTTCAGGAGATATTAAATGATTCGTCGGTTGTAGTGAGCCACAAATTCAACCTTTAGAAATCTTTGTAAATGTCCATAAACTTCATCTTATAATCACAAGTGAGAGTCGCATAAATATTTATGAAAGATTTTGAAATTTTGACGGTCAATTCAATCTTCAGCACACTAACTATTTAGAGACTCTCGTTATTCGTTTTCTTGTTGGTCCGAGGATTCAGTCTAAGACTTTGAATGAAACCTTATATTATGCCTCTTTCATTGTGGTAATTGAGTAACAAAGATCAGATACCAGCTCTAGCTATTGCAAGTATTTGGCGGCTCGGGCAGGCTATAATATCGATGATGCACCGTCGAAGTACATTCTTCACCCAATAATTGTGGATTTATTCATCTATCCTTACGACCTTTGCATTATGATCTTCATCCGGGAAAAGACAGTTCGTTTTATGATGGAGATTGTCATGAGGGATCGGATGTGCGCAGAGGAGAAAAGTTCTGCCAAGGCTTATCCTTTTACCGCCTTTCTGTGGCATTATACGTGATTTATCAAACTATGCTATAAGTTAATAGTACTATCCACCTAGTTAAGACGAGTCCTGTCAACGCTGTCTTGTCATTCAAGAACTTTCATCGGAATGATTTTGATATCTCAGATTTGATTTTTTATGGTAATCGATGATACGGTGACGGGAGTTTTGAACGCAAAAATCAGCTCCAGTGACAAATGCCCCCTAATTGTGGAATAAAGACTTTCTGCTCCAATCACCTTTAGTGGACTGATTATGTAGTAGAGCGATTTTTCTTTCTACCTTCTTCTTATTCGTTGTGGTCCAATAAATGCGTTTCAAGGGGATCCTATCTAGTGCAGCCGTATAATAGCTTTACAGTAATGAAGGTTCCCTTGAAATCGGTGGCTTGCTAGATGGCGGATTAACATATATCTCTTGAATCTATCTAACGGCTTACTTTATTCAATTCTGCATCGCACATTTTGATACGCGACTACTTTCTTTCGA
>NW_021319682.1:3592888-3608677 GCF_001605985.2 Dendrobium catenatum | reverse complement strand
TAAGAATTTTTTAAATACCAATTCACCCCCCCTCTTGATTAGCTTGGGACTAAGTTCATATGGCTTAACATCCCAAACAAACTTTCATATAGATGGTCCAGATTTCACAACCTAACTTTTTTTGAATCTAAGTGGAGAAGGATCTAAACTTATCAAAAGACTTACTCTTATGAGACAAAAATTTATTCCAAGTAAACCTCGAGTAGTCATTGACAATCACAAATCTATATAATTCCCCCCTAAGTTGGCAGTGTTAATGGGTACAAATAAATCCATGTGAAGGACTTTTAAAGGTGTTAATATCCTTAATAGAATGGAAAGAGGATTAGACTTTCTTCCTTAGGTTATAGTCATCACATACGTGGTCTTTGGTGAACTTAAGCTTGGGGACACCTCTAATTAGGTCTTTTTGTGTCACTCTTCTAAGGGTTTTCATATTGGCATGATATTTTCAATCAAAAGATTCTTGGAGTTTCTGATTAAACCTATGCCTACCACTTTCATGATAGTATTATCTTCAAGAGTGACCTTGCCTCCAGCCCTGGCCTCCAGAAAAAAGAATTGATCAACATCTCTAGTCATGTGTTGTGAGCATCTGTTATCTAGGTACCACATGCTCTCATGAAGTCTTTTGTGAGAGCACACCTATAAAATCATCAAATATAATATTTAGGAACCTAAATAGGTTTGGGTCCTTTCTTATAAAAAGAAGAATGCAATACATGTATGTTATGCTATGAATAATACAATTTGGGTCTCCACACCCAATGTGTACTATGGTGAATAATGAAAATATGTGAAAAGTGCTCAAGAATGCCACATGAAAAATATCTAACACCAGAAAAAAGATTTACTAATTTATTCGGGTTATAGTGCCTCTTCTTAGGTTTCAAAAATTTTGGTTTTGGATCATGATTGAAAAGTTGTTCAAGTGTGGGTGTATTCATATTTTTCTCAAGTGCATTAAATTTAGCTTTAAACCTCGAGTTAGCATTTTCTAAAATAACAGTATCAACTCTCAAATTGTGCTCCCTATGCTCAGATTCATCAATATAAGTTTTAAAATTAGATTCAAGTGAGGTGTAGGATGCTTTCAATGAATCATGCTCAACTTTCAACTCAGAATGCTTTTTATTCAATTCATCAAATTCATCAAATAATGACTTATGATTGCTATTAATTTGGGAGTGAACTTTCTATAAAATTTCATACCCTTTTTATTAATTTGAAAGCTCCAATTTCAAACTAGCATGAGATTTCTTAAGTTTTATATATGATGCATGAATATTCTCACAAACTTCAAGTAATTGATCATAGGTTTGTTCGTATACCTATTCTTGGTCAGACTGACCAGGATGATTACAGGTCATCAATCACAAGTTTATTGTTTCCTCTTCAGCTTCAGTCTCAGAGGGAGTTAGATATCGAATCTGCACATAAAGCCTTTTGGAACTGCTTCTTGTACTTGTGTTTTCTAAAATTGGGGTTCTCCTCACCCTTCTCCTTGCTTTGGTGATCCCTATGTATAGGACAATCAGCTTTGCCATGTCCAGGATTTCTGCATTCAAAATAAATAACATCAGAAGAACTTTTATAATTTTTTCTACCCTTACCTTTGTTCCATTTTTTATGGTGCTTGTGATTATTCCTTAGAAAGCTTTTAAATTTCCTAGTGATTAAGGTAATATAATTGCTTTTAGACCCAGAAGAATCAGTATCCGTGTTGTTGGCCTTCAGCATCTTAGTTTTCTCCTTCTTTTGCTTATCTGATCAAGTTATCTTTGGTTCACTCCTTGCTCATAAGCAATGAGTGATCCAACTAAGTTATGAACATAATAAGTATTCAAATTTTTAGATTCAATAATTGCAGTGATCTTAGCATCAAAGAAAGAACACAAGCATATCAAAATTTTATTCACTTTTTCATAGTTAGTTAGCTCTCTTCCTAAGACATGCAATGAGGTAACAATTTGAGTAAACCTAGTATACATATCAGAAATTGATTCAATATGTTTCATATGAAAAAGTTTATAGTCATGTAATAAAATATTCAACCTAGATTATTTAACTTCTTTGGTTTCTTCATTAATAATACACAATCTATCCCAAATTTCTTTACCAGTAGCACAAGTTGAAACACACATATATTCTTCTGATTTCAAAGCATAGAAAAATATTTCAAGCATTTTGCATTCAGTTGAGCTAAATCCCTATCCTCAAGAGTCCATTCAGTAAAAAGAAGTACAATATTAATTCCATTAGTTTTACGAGATGGAGGTGAATAACTTTCTTTAGCAAGCATCCACATACGATAGTTAATCGATTATAAAATTATAGACATGTAAGTTTTCCAAAAATTAAAATGAATATTGTCAAACAAAGGTGGTCGGGTAATTGAATACCCTTCCACAGTATTATGATTACTAAAGTTAGCTATTGATCGAAAATAAAAAATTTTCAAAAACTCGATTATATGAATCCCTCTCTAATACCACTTGAAAGTTCGACAAAGATGTTAAGCCCTTATGAATTAGTCCCAAGGCTACCCAAGAGGGCGGTGAATTGGTATTTAAAAATTTTCCCAAACAAAATCACAAACGCAGCCAAATAATCACCACAGAAATTAAAGTGCGAAAGTTAAATGCATAAGTAGAATAAGAAAGAACACACTAAAATTGCACTAAACTTATTATCTCTCCTTTTTCCCCCACAGTAAGGCAGTGAAGCCCATATAAAACTCCTTTCCACCAACCCTGGTGATGCAGAGAACCCAACTCCATTTGCTTTCTCCTGAAGCAGGCAGAGAACCAAACTCCCTTTACTTCCTCCTGAAGCAGGAAGAGAACCCAACTCTTTTTGCTTCCTCCTAAAGAAGGCAGAGAACCTCTATTAGTTGTTGAAGTAGACCTCTCTAGAACCCCCAAAGAATTAGGAATGACGACTAGAGAAGACAACATGGATCCTTGCTTTGAGCAACCTTTGTGAAACCCCTCATAAACTCCCCCTCACAAGATCCACTATCTCTCTCCCTTGTTCTCCCTCTCCTCTTATCTCTATCAGGTCAGGACAACAACAAAAGATTATTTTTTGAGAAAATAAGAGATCTTTTAAGTCAGGGCTTCAAATTATCCCTAATTAGCAACTAATTGTTAGATATTATTCAGGATGATAATATGTCATCCTATAATATTAGTTCAACTTGAGGAATATCATCCAGACCATCACCCTTGATGGATGGTGATAATGGATGTCTACACAATGGAAAAATAACTAGATCATCGAGGATGATCTCACGATCATCTGGGCCAATTAGTATAAAATGAAAAATATTATCCAGAACATCACCCTGAATGGATGTCCGAATGATGAAAAAATAGCTTGATCATACAAGCCAATCTTTTGATCATCCTAGATGATTAGTTCAATTCAGTTTATATCATCTAGAGCATCGCCTTGAATGGAGTCAGGCTAATTTTTAATAGTCCAGAATAACTAAGGTTTGTGAACTGATTGTCCCGGACAATCTTGCAATCATCTAGGCCAATATAATCGATCAATCAAATCTTAATTATTTTTCTTAATTACCAGATTAATTTAAGTATAATTGCACTACATCATCCAGGATGATGTCCAAAAATAAAAGACGCCTAAATAGATATGACGACTGATTCTTTTTAATTTGAACCTATCATCCCGGTTGATGCTAATATCATTCAGGATGATGCGCTTAATTGCGGGTGACTTGATCAGGATGCCCTAATTAGGATTTTTATTTTTAACTAATCATCTAGTCTGATTTTTGGATCGTCCCGAACGATGTGATCGAAACTAGAAAACTCTAAAATAGTCAAAATTTATCCCCCAAGTGTGTGTGTGTAAGGTTACTTAGCATCAGGACCCACATTATTACAATGGACTCAAGAAAGGGTAAAAGGAACTTGACGTATATTATAATTTTACTCAGTTCTAATCTACCAAATCTTAAGTTGGTTCGATTTAGAGTTTGATCTTGTGGATCTAAAATATTAGTAGGCAAGGAAGTCATAGAAAAACTTAAATGTTTGTTATCATCAAAATTCTATTTCTTGAAATGAGATTCGCAACATTTTCTTATTACTTTAGTCCCTCTGAATGTTAATATCAGTCGTGTATGTATACTAAGCCAAGTTGAACATTTCTTTTCCTTTGAGTAGGAACTTCCTAGTTTCCTTCATATATACCAACCACATTTGAGAGAATAATATAGGATCCTTAATCGAGATGAAAGTGCTCAGATGACAATAGAAAGTGCTCTGATACCAATTGAAAGTTCGTTAGGGATGTTAAGCCCTTATGAACTGGCCCAAGGATAACAAAGAGAGAGATGAATTGGATAACTTTAAAACAAAAGACAAAACTCAAACAAAAATCACCACATAAATCAAGTGCGGAAGAAATTAATGCAGAAGTAATAATAAGAACGAACACACCAGATTTATAGTGGTTCGGTCAAACCTTGACCTACATCCAATCCTTGGAGGCACCCTCCAAGTATTGCACTAAACTAAGTATCTCTCCTTTAGCCCCCACAGCTAGGCGGAGAAGCCCTTACAAAATCACTTCCACCTTCCCCGGTGCGGAGAAGTCGCCAGGTCCTTTGACACCAAAGAGATCTTCTTCTTAGGTGAACTTCCCTCGAGACAAGCCTTGAATCCGACCGTATTCAGGTGTGAGCTTGCCGGAGAAACCGTGTGGAACCCCCTTCACACTCCCTTGAGTCACCCCGCACAGGATCTTCTCCCTCTCTCAAACTCCACCCTTTTCTCACTCCCTTTCAAGCTCTCTCTCCAAGTTTCCCTCAAAAGAATGAAGCTATAATGGCTGCCAAAGATACTTACAAAGTCTTATGTCATAGCTTAAATAGAAGATCTCAAAACGAGCTCATTAATGCAAGTTGTCGACATTATCATCTAGGACGATAGGCACATCATCCTGTACGATCAGTATAAATTCAGCTCATCAGCTCGAGATGATTTAGGACGATCAGAAGAAAATTGGTTACATCGGCCTGGCCGATATCATGATCGTCCCGGCCGATTAGTTTAAAACTAATTTCAATCGTCCTGATGATCGTCCGGAATCAATGCTGGTCGATGTAAATCATCTAGGACATCTTCGCAGTCGATCCTACTATCGTTCCGGATGATGTGATTGTATCAATCAGCCATTAATGCTTTCCAAAGATACCAGATCAAATTAGGTATAATTGAGTTAGATCATCTTGGATGATGTGTATATTATCGTGGCCGACTTCCTAAAATAAAGAATACCTAATCTGATTATGGTGGTTGATTATTTCTGAATTGAGCCTATCATCCTAGCCGATACAGGTATCGTCCAGGCCGATTAACATATGATGCCTTCCTTAATGAGGATGCCCTAATCAGGATTTCTGTTTTTGGACAGATCGTCCAGAACGATAAAAATATCATCTCGGACGATGTTACCAAAAATAGAAATCTTTAGGGAACAATAAAAAATCTTCCAAGTTACAAATCATCAGGTGCCAAACTAAATACAACAGACTCAAGAAAGGAAAAAGTGCACAAACTGACTCAGATCTAGCTACCCAATTTTGAGCTGGTTCCAAATTGCAGTCTGATCGTGTGGACCTGAAATGTTAGTACAAAAGGCAATCGTGGAGAAATAAGAATGTTTGCTATCATCAAAATCATAAACCATAGATCCGCAACAATCTCCCCCTTTTTGATGATGGCAAAACATTTCAACTTGAATTTTTAAAAAAGTAAATACTCTTCCTAATCTCCCCCACACTAGAATAACACTTTTAAAAATAGGGGAGATAAAAATATTTTTGTTGTTTTTAATTTTTTTTTTTTAAGATACAAATACAATAACTGTACATAAGTTCAACAATACGTTCTCCCCCTTTGACATTATCAAAAAGAGAGGAGGCACAAAAAAAAACCAAAACGAACAAAAGACAAAAATGTTCTTTGATCTAGTGAAAAAAAATAAATATTCTTAAAATGAGAAAGTTACCTCTTGGTTTTAATCAAACACTTTGTAGAATTGGATTGACAACACATAGCCCAGAAAATATTAGAAATTTAGAATTTGATAATCCAAACTTAAAAAGGCTTAAAAACTTTTTTGTTCAATATCTAAATCATGGAATAAATTAGAAAAAGAAACACTAATTTTTTAAAACTCCTTCCATAAAATATATCTAATAGAAAATCAATGCACGAATTGTTAAATCAGGAATCAAGATTTAAAAATCAAGTATAAAAAATATCAAGGGTTTTCTTAAGCTTTGAATAAAACAGAAAAAGTAAGCATACACTTTGTGGGCTCATTTTATGCCTCTTATCAAGTTTTTGGCGCACTTTGCACTTCTTTTTCTTTTGATACACTTTGTGTATCTTTCAATTTGGTGTCATTGCGCATCTTTTGATTTGGCGTCATTGGCCTTTTTTTTTTATTTGGCGTCATTGGCCATTTTTTTTAATATGATACCTTTATGAAATTTTAAAAATAAAAGTAAACCCATTCTGTTGAAACAACGAACTGCTTGATTAGGAAAATTATGAGGTAGATTCAACAATCTTGTAAAAGATTCCTATGCGATAGATAAAATATAGGGAGATGAAAAAAGTTCAGTTTCAAAATCTAATTTAAAATATGATGAAGATTTTAAATCAAAAGTAGAATAACCTCTTTAAGGAAATAGATATATAGAGTCAAAATCATGAGTTTCCTTCCTTTGACTGTTTTTAGAGAAGTCAAACACAATTTTCATAAGAATTCAAGAGAAAATAAGAGGTAGGTTTTTCATTTTTAGAAAGGTGATGTGTGTGTTGATCAGAGAAAAGACACATAAAAATTTAACAAAAAAAGAAAGTCAGAAAAATAGAATTAAAAAAATAGAAAATCACAAAAATAAAAGGACAAACAAAATATATAAACATAAAAACAAACAAAGGTTTAAGCACCATCTTGCTCTTGGTCCGATGCTTCATAGACTAGGTCTGCCCAAGAGATTTTTTGTTTTTCATTATTTCCCGAGTATAAAATTTGGTTCGCTTTACCCTTTTCTTTCGTAGGATGAATTTTTAAATTAGGGCACTGATTTTTCATATGATCAGGCTTCCTACAACGAAACCAAATAACATCAAAAGAAATATTAACATCCTTACCATTTTTACCTTTATTCCACTTTTGTTGATGCTTATGCTTTGGTGAGCTTTTTGATTTGCTTGACAAGTCATTGCATTCGTCACCAACTAAGCTATCTCTTTCCGTATCTTCAGCTTTTAGAATAATCATTTCACCTGCATCCATAAGTCTTTGACCTAAAATTTGCTCGTAGGCAATGAGTGAGCCAATCAAATTATCAATAGAATATTTATTCAAATTTTTTGATTCACAAATAGCAACTACTTTAGCATCAAACTTATTCAGTAGACAACAAAGAATTTTGTTAACTTTTTCAAAATTTGAAAATTTTTTTCCTAAAGTACGCAATGATGTCACAATTTGCATTAACATATTCAACTTAGATTGCTTAATTTCACTAGTGCCTTCGTATATGGTTGTAGTTTATCCCAAATTTCCTTACCAGTAGTGCACGTGGATACTAACATAAAATCTTCAGAATTTAAAGCACAGAAAAAGCAATTTAAAGATTTTGCATTCAATTGAGCATTTACTTATTCTTCCCTATTCCATTGATTAAAGGAATATCAATTTTAACTTCATTAATAATACGTGACAGTGATGAATAATCAGTTAAGATCATATGCCACATGCGAAAATTAATCGATTGCAAGAAAGTAGTCATGCGAATTTTTCAAAAATCAAAAGTAATATTTTCAAATAAAGGTGGTCTGGTGATTGAATATCCTTCCGCAATAATACGATTAGAAAAGTTAGCCATGGATCAAAAAATTAAAAGCTTTTAAAAAGTTATTTTATGAATACTGGCTCTGATACAACTTGAAAGTGCTTAGATGACACTAAAAAGTGCTCTGATACCACTTGAAAGTTCGTTAGGGATGTTAAGCCCTTATGAATTGGCCCAAGGATAACAAAGAGAGAGATGAATTTGATAACTTTAAAACCAAAGACAAAACTCAAACAAAAATTAACACAGAAATCAAGTGCGGAAGAAATTAATGTGGAAGCAATAATAAGAACGAACACACAAGATTTATAGTGGTTTGGTCAAACCTTGACCTACGTCCACTCCTTGGAGGAACCCTCCAAGTATTGCACTAAACTAAGTGTCTCTCCTTTAGCCCCCACAGCTAGGCGGAGAAGCCCTTACAAAATGACTTCCACCTTCCCCGGTGCGACGGAGTCGCTAGGTCCTTTGACACCAAAGAGATCTTCTTCTTTGGTGAACTTCCCTCGAGATAAGCCTTGAATACGATGGTATTCAGGTGCGAGCTTACCGAAGAAACCATGTGGAACCCCCTCCACACTCCCTTGAGTCCCCCTCACAGGATCTTCTCCCTCTCTCAAACTCCACCCTTTCCTCACTCCCTTTCAAGCTCTATCTTCAAGTTTCCCCCAAAAGAACGAAGCTACAATGGATGCCAAAGACACTTACAAAGTGTCATATCATAGTTTAAATAGAAGATCTCAAAATAAGCTCATTACTGCAAGTTGCTGACATTATCGTCCAGGACGATAGGCATATCATCCTGTACGATCAGTACAAATTCAGCTCATCAGCCCGAGATGATTTGGGACGATCAGAAGAAAATTGGTTATATCGGCCTGGCCGATATCACGATCATCCCGGCCGATTAGATTAAAACCGATTTCAATCATCCTGATCATTACCCGGAATCAATGCTGGCCGATGTAAATCGTCTAGGACATCGTCCCGGCCGATCCTACTATCATCCCGGATGATGTGATCGTATCAATCAGCCATTAATTCTTTCCAAAGATACCAGATTAAATTAGGCATAATTGAGTTAGATCATCCTGGATGATGTGTATATCGTCCTGTCCGATTTCCTAAAATAAAGAATATCTAATATGATTATGGCGGTTGATTGTTTCTGAATTGAGCCTATTGTCCTGGCCGATAAAGGGATTTTCCAGGCCGATTAACATATGATGGCTGCCTTAATGAGGATGCCCTAATCAGGGTTTCTGTTTTTGGACTGATCGTCCAGGATGATATAAATATCGTCTCGGATGATGTTACCAAAAATAGAAATCTTTAGGGAATAATAAAAATATTCCAAGTTACAAATCATCAGGTGCCAAACCAAATACAATAGACTCAAGAAAGGAAAAAGTGTACAAACTGACTCAGACCTAGTCTACCCAATCTTGAGCTGGTTCTGAATTGCAGTCTGATCGTGTGGACCTGAAATGTTAGTACAAAAGGCAATCGTAGAGAAATAAGAATGTTTGTTATCATCAAAATCATAAACCATAGATCCGCAACACAAGAGTCTTCTTAAATTATAGCCTAAGATGTAATTAACTACAGGGGCTTGCACCCCTAAGAAATGGAATCCCACATCAAATAAAACTCACTCGAGTTGATGTATCAGGTGGAGGAAATCTAATGACTTTAATTAGGTTATGCATATTATTACCCATTGAGGTGCATAAGCAAAATTGCTATCCTCAATATTTAATTATATGTATGATCTAATCTGCCCTCCCATTGGCCTACTAGCAAAGAGCACAAAGTTTTGCGATCATGCTATACTACGGGATAGTGCGATCCTACCCTTTACATTCTACCCCCGCATAATGGTGTTACTTTTAGAGTTCTACAACCTAAGAGCTGGTTTACCCAAATCTAGTAAATGTGGTCCACCTTTATGTAGATTCAACTAATAGAAATGAGACCATTCTATCCTTTCCCTCTGCACTCAACAGTTTGGGACACATGTTAAGAATTTAAGGGAGGGCTCTGATGCATCACGACCATCAAAAATCAAACCATAGGGGTTAAGTCAATGAAAAGTTCATTTGCAAAAGAAATAATCTATTTCATCTCCAAGATCTTATATAGATGAAATCCCATTTTTGTAAACTCTCAAGACAATCTTCCATATTCCCACTACAAAATCTAGGCGATTGCGCATCACCGGTGGCATCTTCTCCAGCATGCTAACCACCTAGTTCATCCAAAGCTCGTAACATACAATCTAGGCATTTTCAATGATTAATTTCTTAAGGAATAAGACATGTGGACAATCTATAAGCTCACAAAGCCCAAGAACGTTCAAATCCATTTGTTAGATTTAGTAAAATCTCAAACCCTAGCCTAGGGCACTCTAGTTTATATAAAATTTGATTATGCATGTTTTAAACCATCAAAGCATGAACCCATGATGTTTATTCATTAGCTTCACCCAAGTTTAAACTTTCATTTCAAATGATCGAGCCAAACATGAATTTGAGATGTTTTTTTTTTTAATTAGGGCATCATTTTATGTTATTACAATAGTGAATATTATTTGGACCATTGATGTTGTGATCAATAGTTTAGATCCCATCATTCCGTGCTCTAATTGGACTATGTATGTTTTTTGTTACTTTGTTTGGTCATTTGGCTTGATTTGAGTTGTTCATTTGAAACCACAAAAGATCTGATGGCTAAAAAGCCTTGCTGACTTAGATATGTGGCCTTTCGGGGACCCACCGCCATGTTTGTATTAAGGGCCAATGATTTCTGCTGCATAATTATTTGCCATCATAGCGATGACATCTAATGATTTATAACCCATATAAATTTTTAAAATCAAATTTTCAAAATTTAATTAATTATCTTTGAGAAAATCAAAGTCAACAGTTATTATCGTCATGTTTAAATTATTGATAATAAATGATATCTTATTTCTACAGGGAGATGTTATTTTATTATCACGAATTTAATTATAAAATTAATTATCACTTATCCAGATTATTATAGACAAACACTTGATTAAATATCATTTTGACTCTCCTAGGTTAATGTGGTTCTTCCTTGTGTTTGACTATGATAAACATGATGAACTTGCAGTTTTATAATTCGAACCTATTATGAAATGATATCTTCAACTCTTGAGGTAATATATCATTCATAATGATGTATTCGATTTCAAAACTAAAATTCCATAAAATTAAATTTTCTCAAAGAAAATTAAATTTCCAAAATTCAACTTTTTTATATCAAACAATTACTGAAAGATTTCACTCACATTTTGTGAAAACTTTATGATCTGAGTTCAGGTTTCCTATAGTCGCACTGAAAATAAGAAAGAACTTTTGATTAAGGCTAGTCATTAAAGAGGTCATATAGGTCATAAATTTAGTGTATAATATTAAAAATTTTAAGGTTTGACTTTGGGATATAATTGATCGTACCGGCCGAAGTTAAAACATTTTAAATCTGTGCCACGTGTATCATCCAGGACGAACAGTGGATCGACCAGGACGATTGTCCAATAATGGATCATTCGGGGCCGATTTTAAGGATTTAAACGTACTAACACGTGTGTTACGGATCTATGGCTTATAATTTTAAAGATAGCAAACATTCTTTTTTCTTTACAACTGCCTTATCTACTAATATTTCAGGTTCACTCGATCGGACTGCAATTTGGAATCAACTCAAGATTGGGTAGACTAGGTCTGAGTTAGTTTGTACACTTTTTCCTTTCTTGAGTCTATTGTATTTGGTGTGGATCCTGATGATTTATAGCTTGAAATATTTTCTGTTGTTCCCTAAAGATTTCTATTTTTGATAACATCGTCCGGGATGATATTTATATCGTCCTAAACGATCGGTCCAAAAGCAGAAACCCTAATTAGGGCATCCTCATTAAGGAAGCCTTCAAAACTTGATCGGCCTGGATGATACTTGTATCGGCTAGGACGATAAGGTCAATTCAGAAAGAATCAGTAGCCATGATCAGATTAGGTATTCATTATTTTAGGAAATAGGCCAGGATGATATACACATCGTCCAAGACGATCTAGCTCAATTATGCCTAAATTGATTTGGTATCCTTGGAAATTATTAATGGATGATTAATACAATCACATCGTCCGAGACGATCGTAGTATCGGCCATGATGATTTCCTGGATGATTTACATCGGCCAGAATGTATTCTGGGCGATGATCAGGACAATTGAAATCGATTTTAAACTAATCATCCAGAATGATCGCGAGATCGGCCAGGACGATGTAACCAAATTTCTTCTGATCATCCCAAATTGTCCCAAGCTGAAGAGCTTAATTTGTACTAATCGTACAGGATGATATTTATATCGTCCTGGACGATAATGTCGGCAACTTGCATTAGTGAGTTCGTTTTGAGATATTCTATTTAAGCAATAACATGACACTTTGTAAGTATCTTTGGCAGCCATTGTAGCTTCGTTCTTTTGGGGGAAACTTAAAGAGAGAGCTTGAAAGGGAGTGAGGAAAGGGTAGAGTTTAAGAGAGGAAGAAGATCCTGTGAAGGGGGACTCAAGGGAGTTTGAAGGGGGTTCCCCACATGGTTGCTCCGGCAAGCTCGCACCTGAATACCGTCGGATTCAAGGCTTGTCTCGAGGGAAGTTCACCAAAGAAGAAGATCTCTTTGGTGTCAAAGGACCCGGCGACTCCGCCGCACTAGGGAAGGTGGAAGTGATTTTGTAAGGGCTTCTCCTCCTAACTGTGGGGGCTAAAGGAGAGACACTTATTTTAGTGCAATACTTGGAGGGTGTCTCCAAGGCGTGGACGTAGGTCAAGGTTTGACCGAACCACTATAAATCCGATGTGTTTTTTTCTTATTATTACTTCCGCATTTAATTTCCGCATCGTTGATTTCTTTGTGGTGTTTTGGTTTGTAGTTTTGTTTTAAAATATCTTTAACAACTGATTCCCCCTCTCTTAATTAGCCTTGCGCTAGTTCATAAGGGCCTAACATCCCTAACAAACTTTCAAGTGGTATCAGAGCACTTTCTAGTGTCATCTGAGCACATTCAACGTGGATCATCCGGGATGATCTAGTGTATCGGCCAGGACGATGACCATAAATGCATCAGCTAGGACAAAAATTATATCGGTCAACACAATCAAGATGATTTTAACAGAGTTCAATCGAATCATCCAGGACGATAAGGTATCGTCCGGGACGATGCGTTATAGGAGGCTCAGAAAAGTTCAGCAGATGAAATTTTGAAGAGAAATTATCATATCATCCAGGATGATAGAGGTATCGGCCAGGACGATGTGACAAGAATTTGAAAACCAAGGAAAGATGGAGATGATCAGAGAAATCCCCAAACAAATAAATAAAATAAAAAATTAAAAAGTTAACTAACAACAAAAAAACTAAAAACAATCAAAGGAAAAAATTTCTTTTTTTAATTTTATTCTTTTTTTTATTTTTGCTTTTTTTTGTTTTAGCAAAGCATCCATATGATAAATTTCTCAAAAATATTAAATTTTAGATATTCAAAAGATCAATGAGTTAACAATGTCACAATCTAAAAATGGTAGAATATTCCATCCTGTTAATCCCTAGCTCGAACTTCTTTCAGGGTAAAAATTGTCTTTTAAAAATAAAAGGCTTAACTCAGAATAACTTAATAGGGTAGAAAGAAGATCCGTTTAAAACTTGGTTACAATGATAAATATCTCATAGATAATATACCAAAGTAATTTGTCTCAACTATGGAATTTGAAATCAAGCCTTTGAAATTATCAAATAACCCATGAGTTCTTCTAAGTTTTAAAAGATATGAAAAGAGAGGATAGCTTGCTTTTAGTGGGCTCATTTTATGCCTCTTGTCACTTTGATTTGCTCTTTGAGCATCTTTTGATTTTTGATACACTTTTGTGTATGCTCTTTTTATTCCAATTTGGCGTCTTTGTCACTTCCCCCTTTTTTTTATTTTTGCAAGCTAAATTCTCTTTTATAATCTCCTAAAAATAATTCTTAGTTGTGAGTATATCCTCCAGATATTAGAGAATAGGAGCTCTCTCTCTAACATAGGGAAGAACTAGTCACAAAACACAATCAAAATCACATGATATGTGTAATGGAAAGATTTCAATTAAATTGAAAGATATATAAAAACTTTGGACATTATATATAGGATAGATTATTGTATCAATATAAAAAAAAATCTTAATTTCAAAAACCAATTGTTAAAATGAGCTAGACTTTTGTTTTAGAGATGAACAATTATACCTACTAAAAGAGGTTAAAAGGAGGGAAAACATCAACGGTGTTTCTCCCTTTAACTGATGTAGAGATGCTAATCATTGGCATTAAATCTCAAAATCTAAAATATTGAAAAATCATCATATAGAAAACCATAATAAAAATAAAAATAAAAGATCAAATAACTAAAATAACAAAAACACTTGTACTAAAAACAAAACCAACATTAAACAAAAAATGCATTTCAAGAATTTATGAAGCAGCAAGTTTAAGCAGTTATGAGCTGCGAGCCTCCATTTGTCCAAGTATCCTATGCTCTCATGAGGTCTTTGGTAAGAGCAATCCTGCAAGAATCAACAACTGTCAGATTTAGGAACCCAAATAGGTTTGGGTCCCTTCTCATGAAAAATAGAATATAATGCATGTGTGCTATGCTGTGAATTGTGCAATTTTGGCCTCCACACCCAATGTGTACTATGGTGAACAGTGAACAGTGCCAAGTGTGGTGAGATGTGTCCTAGCATGCCACATGAAAGCATCTAACAACCAGGAAATGATTTTTAAATGTTTGGATTGTATAATGCCTCTTCCTGGTCTTGGCTTTTAGATCGAAGTTCAGGTGTTCATCCGACAATTCCTCCTCTTAAATTGAGTCCAATTCATCTTTAAGCCTCAAGTTGTACCTTCTTAAGAATAATATTATTTCCTCAAGTGTTGGCTCTTTTCTTTAGATTTTCTTCAAATATCAGATTTGAAGTGAGATGTGGTGAAACTTTTAATGGCATCAGGCTCATTAATTAATTTGGAATTACTTTTTATTTAATCATCAAAATTCATCCAAGTAGATGCCATGTGATCTTGAATCAATTTGTAGATGATTTTAAAGAATAATTTCAATGCTCTTATTTTGTTAAATTGTAAAGTTCCCAAACTTCTAAGAATAGCATGGAGTTTTCTTAAGTTTTTTATATGATGCCATGAATCTTTCTCCCAAATTTTTGAACATTGATATAAGTGGTTACATACCTCTTTCTTCATCCCTTTGATCATATGAATCTTCTGCCATTAAGCACAAGTTTTTTGGTTTCGTCTTTTCAGGTTCCGTCTCCGATGAATCAGTTTGTAGAAATCCCCGCCCAAAATGCTTTTAAGTCTCTTTTTGCTTGATTGAGCTTGGGTTTTCCTCCCTTTTCTTTGCATTAAAAAATGTTAATTTACAAAACTTGTTCCACCATATTTTCAATATAGTTTGCAGGCCATTCCATTCAAAGTTTAATTTTATAAAATCTTTTAACATTGGTATTTTAATATAATAAGATCATCTAAGGTTGTATTTTATATTAATATTTTGTTAAATGATTGTGAGGGCATGTTCTTCGAAGAGACATGTCATTTGTTGTGCAAGAAATTTATTTTTGAAAAATAAACACAAACTTATCATCATTCAATAGTGTGTGATTAACATTGTAATATAAGCATCTTTTATAACAATACAAATCCAATGTTTTATTAAAAACTGACCAGACTTGGCTAGAACTAGCCTTAAGGGGCCACAGTCCATCAGTTCATCCTAAAAAAAACTTTTTTTGCAATGAACCAGCTAGAACTACT
>NW_021319682.1:3546361-3588175 GCF_001605985.2 Dendrobium catenatum | reverse complement strand
TTAGGCTTAACAACCTAATTACTAGACTCAACAAAAATAAGGGAAAGTGGGTAGCTCATCCATCTTCTTACTTTCGTAAGGGTAAAACAGTGGGGAAAGTGAAGGTAAAGGAGAGGGGGGGGGGTCTCACATCCACCTAACCATATCAAAACAGTGAATGTGGATAACTTAATGTTCAGCTGACCATATCAAAATAATAAAACATAGAGCAAAAAGGGTAAAGTAAATCAACTACATGTCTAACCATATCAAAATAGAAGAATAGAAGGTGGAAGGATCCCATATCACCTATCCATATCAAAACATAGAATGGGGTGAATCAATACTCACCTGACCATATCGAAATAATAAATATGAGCAAGAGTAAAAAGTAAAACACTGTCTACCTTACTATATCAAAATAACAGAATAGAATGTGAAAGGATCTTGCATTCACCTGATCATATTGAAACAGTGAATGGGGGTGACTCAATACCTACCTGAATATATCGAAACAACAATTAAAGAAGTCATAATATTTGATATCTACTTGACCACATCGAAACAACATGATAATCAGGAAAAGAGTATGACATTTACCTGGCCATATCAAAATAGTAAATCTAGATAACTCAATGTTCACCTGATCATATTGAAATAGTGAAATAAGGAGTGAAGGGGTGTTGAGGTAGCCTACTAGGGACTATCGAGCACTCAAACATGAAAGGTTCAACATTTGCCAGACTATATCAAAATAGTAAATAAAAATGACTCAATACTCACCTGACCATATCAAAACATGAAGTAAGGAGTCAAAGTAAGGAAGTAAAAAAAAACCAATAACTCGGCTGACCATATCAAAATAGTAAAATAGAAGGTGAATGGATCCCACATTCACCTGACCATATCAAAATAGTCAATGGGGGTGACTCAATACTTATCTGACCATATCAAAATAACAAATAAAGAAGTCACATAATCTTATGTCTGCTTGACCATTTCAAAATAGTAGGACAAAAGAGAAAAGTCACCTGAACAACACCTAGCACACTTATGTATAGGGATATGAGGGAATAGAAAAGGGTAGATGGGAGAATTCAAAGGAAATAATTATCTAAGAAATCCCTAACCAACATTTTAGTTACCATGTTGTAGAGGACAAGTCATCATGGCCATGAGTATCTAATTGCCGGTGGAGTTTCTTAGGCAATACAAAAATCATATGAAACAGAATCATTAGATTGATGCCTCGAGGGACAATAGAAAGAGATACGCCATCATTAGAGTGTGAGAGGGGATGATCTCATTCTGAGTGAGCAACAACTAAAATAGTGAGGGGACACACTCTCTAAGAAGAAATAAAGTATATCAAAGAGAAATAAACATCAAGGATTATAGTGGTATACCCATACTAACTGATTGGGAGCTTGTAAGAAGTGAAAACAATATCAACACATCCCAGGAACCTTACTGGAAGCCAAGAGTTGGGTTCCAATGGGCAAACATACGGCAAAAGAAACCAGAGAGCTAATCTTCTACTAAAACATCAAAGCTCACAAAGGCATGATAGTAACAACCAAGGCATGATGTGCCACATCACCATGGGAGAGACAAATTGAGGTAGCGAGGGGACATCCTCGCCACCAAGGACAATAACTTCAAATAAGATCAACAATCATCAAAAAATCATAGTGCTAACACCAACACCAGTTGGTCAGACCCTGTGGGAAGTGAAAATAACATCAACGCATCCATAGAACTACTCTAGTAGCTGGGAGTAGGGTATGAATTGGGGAATATGTTGCTAAAAGAAAGCAGAAAGGGGACTAATCTTTCCTTAGAAAAATCCAAGCCTACAAGGAAGTGATGTTAAAATCTAGGACAAGATGTACCATATCACTAATTAAGATAACTATAATCATAAAGAATCATAAAAAAACTAGTGTAGGGTCATCCCTGAAGAAATCACCGAGTCACTTCAAAGGAGCAAAAAGTGAGAAGTTTGGGGAACTTGAGCTCTTAGAGAGTAAAGTCGGGTTCCACCTATAACAAGGGCAACTAGTTTTGCTCAATTGAGAGCTTCCCTCTTTTATTTTATCATCACATATTTTTTTCATATATATTTTTCTATTCATAATCATAGATTGAGCATACCTCATACTGTCAAAGATAACACATAGTAGAGGGAACTTTATCATATTAATGAGTTACTCTGAGTATGCAAGTATCCTCTAATGATTGGAACACGAGCAGAGGGGTATATGAATGGCTTTGATAACCCAAATCATATTTTCCACATGAATAAAATTGGGGAGAGAGAAATTATAAAGGATTTTGTAAAGAAGTGAAGCATTGGCTTTGATAACTCAGTCCACATTCAACTCAAGTGAATGAACTAGGGAGCACAATCTTAGCTAAATGAATGTATGAATGAAATCCATACAGGAATAGTGGATCAATATTACCATTCCCAACTAATATAAGTTGATATGGGCCTAGTATCACACCTATAATTGGTCTAAGTTAATGGTTTTGATATCCCAGGCCACATCCAGCTTATATGAATAAACTAAGGAGCACAAGCTATCATAATAAGATTGATAGAAGAAAGAAATTCACATAGGAATAATGGGTCAATATTACCATAGCTGACTAACATAAGTTAGGTACGGACCTAGTGTCACCTTTCATAAGGAGTTTTAATAAATAGTTTTGATATCCTAGACCACACATGGGGGTGATAAGTGAAATTTAGAGGACTTAGAACTTAAGGTGAACTCAAAGGCATATGAATTCCATAAGTCTATACCGAGTTAGGAAAACCATAAAGCTTACATATACATGAATCATATGATTTGTACTAGGGGAATAAGAATGATCTAACAAAATCATACATATTAGTTTTGATAACTAAGACCATACTTGGGGGTGACAAGTGAAATTGGGAAGGACTAAACCCTGTAAAGGGAAAGACAAACTAAAGGTTCTATGAGCTAATACAATTATGATTAGTGTACACAGACATAAGCATAATCATCCCTATAGCACATCAGCATATCACCTTTAAGGATATTCTTATACTCTTTGCAACGAGCATCTTGTGGTAAAGGAAAAATTGTTATAGCCACACAGACATAAAAAAAGTAAGAAGGATCCTTTAAGGGGGTACATATATATAGAGGGATATTTACAGATAGTAGGGAGAATTCGCCTGTAATATGCATGTTATAAAATATGGATTTAAGGATTACAATTTTGATAATAGCAAACCTTTCTGGCATTTCTATTTTTCTACTATAGCCCTGCCTACTAATATTTCTGGTCCATAAGGTCAACTACAAATCAAGTCAGCTCAAGATTGGGTAGATTAGGATTGAGTCAGTCTGTACGTATACTTCAAGTGTTTTTACCTTTTCTTTAGTCAAATGTAATAAAGTGGATCTTAATGCTAAGTAACCTTGAATACATACGATCAGGGAAAAAATTTCTATCTATTTTAGAGTTTTCTATTTTTGATTATATCGTCTAGGACAATAAAAAATTATCCTGAATGATCAGTTAAAAATAGAAACCCTAATTAGGGCATCCTGGTTAAGGTAGCTCAATTAAGCAAATAATCTTAGACGATATTGGCATCATCTTGGATGATATACTAAAATAAAAAAGAATCAGCTGCCAACTCTTTTGGGCATGTTATTATTTTTAGACAACATACAGGACATCCTCCTGAACAATGCATTATAATTATACCTAAATTAGTCTGATGATTAAGGAAAGCAATTAAGGTTTTATTGATCGGTTATATTATCCTGTCTGGGATGATCACAGGATTGGACGCGATGATCAATTAGAAAACCTTAGTTTCTTCCTAAGTCATCCTAGATGAATAGAATGATGTGCTAGATGATCTTTATTAATTTGAACTAATCATACATTATGATCCAAGAATCATTCTAGATGATAACTTATTTTTTCATCGTCCAACTTATAAAGTCTGGCTGAATAGAGCAATTCTCTGGATGATGTACTCATCATTCTAGATGATTTGAACAAACAAATCTTATAATCATTTATTCTCTACCAAATTTTCCTGGTTGAAAGGGTTGAAAATGTACTAATCGTACAGGACAATCTTTGTCTGTAACTTGTAATTTTGGATAAATTTAAATCCCTTCTATATAAGATCTCTTATTTACTCCAGATTGAATCTTTTGCTTCTATTGTGACCTGAGAGAGCCAAGAGAAGGAGAGGGAGAGCTTGGGAGAGAGAGAGAGGAGTTTGTGTAGGGGAGTTTGTGAGGGATTCATAAAGGTTACTCCAAGCAAGGATCCGAGTCATCTTCTCCAGTTATCATCCCTGGTTCTTTGGAAATTCTAGAGAGGTCTACTTTAATGATCGATTAAGGTTATCTACCTGCTTCAGGAAGAAGGTTGAGGTTCTCTACCTACTTCAGGAGGAATCAAAAGGAGGTCAAGTTCTCTGCCTCATCGGAGTCGGTGGAAATGAGTTTGTAATGGTTTCTCCATGTTGCTGTGGGAGCAAAAAGAGAGTCACTGAGTTTAGTATAATTCCCAGAGGAGAGGCTTCGAGAATGGACGTAGGTCAAGTTGAACAAACCACTATAATATTTTAGTGTGCTCTTTCTTATTATAATTTTGCATTTACATTTCTGCACTTTTATTTTCTGGTGAATGATTATATGGTTTGATGTTTTAAAATATTTCAAAATGAACATGCTTTTTATTTGATCAATTCACCCCCCTCTTGGCTAGCCTCGAGCTAGTTCATAAGGGCTTAACATCCCTAACAAACTTTCAAGTAGAATCAGAGCGAAATTCATAAAAATTTAATTTTTGAAAACTTTTGAATTTCAATCCATGGCTAACTTCGATAACTAAAAAATTGTAGAAGGGTATTCCATTATCTGACCACCATTGTTTGATAATATAACTTTTGATTTCTAAAAAACTTACATGTCCATGTTTGTATAATCTATTAACTATCACTTGTGGATGCTTGTTAAAGAAGACTATTCTGCACAGTCACCAGAAATTAATGGCATCAAAACTAAACTTTCATTTACTGAATGGACTCTTGATGATAGGGATTTAGCTCAACTTAATACAAAATGCTTAAACTATTTTTTGGTGCTTTGAAATCTTAAAATTACATGCTTATCTCAACTTGTACCACTAGAAAAGAAATCTGGGATAAATTATGTATCACTTATGAAGGCACAACTGAAGTTAAGCAATCTAAATTAAATATCTTACTTTATGACTACAAACTATTTTGCATGGAACCTAGTCAATCAATATTTAAAATGTATATTAGGATTATACAAATTATCACCTCCCTACATACCTTAGGAAGAGAACTCACTAATTATAAAAAAGTTAATAAAATTTTGAGATGTTTACTTTCTTTCTATGATGCTAAGATAACTACTATCACTAAATCCAAGTATTTAATTACTTATTATATTGATAACTTAGTTAGATTACTCATTTCTTACGAGCAAGGAGTGAACCAAATATAATTTGATGTAGGTGAGAAAAAGAAGGAGAAAACTATATTGCTGAAGGCTAATGATACGGATAGTGATTCTTCTGGATTTGAAAGTGTTGATGTTGCCTTAATCACTTAGCAATTCAAAAGCTTTTTAAGGAAGAAATAAAGCATCATCAGAAGTAGAATAAAGGTAAGAGAAACAAGAATTCTAAAAGTTCTAATATGATTTATTTTGAATGTAGGAAGTTGGGACATATTAAAGTTGATTACCCTATACTTAAGGCTCACCCAAGAAAGGAGATGGGTGAGGAGAAATCAAAGTTCAGAAAAGAAAAGAAGCAGATCCAAAAGGTGTTTTGGGCGGATTTTATATCTAACTCCTCTGAGACTAAAGCTGAAGAGGAGACTACAACTTGTATTTGATGGTAGATGAACATCTTGGTCAATATGACCAAGAAGAGGTATGTGAACTAACCTTTGATCAATTACTTGAAGTTTCTAAGAAAATTCATATATCATATAAGAAACATAAGAATTTGTATGCTAGCCTGAAATTGGAATTTTTAAATTTGCAAAAATAGCATAAAGTTTTGCTTAGAGATCACTCTACACTTGATAGTAATGACATGTCATTACTTGATGAGTTTGATGTATTAAATAATAAGCATATTGAATTATTTGATGCACATAATTCCTTGAAGACATTGCATATTGAGTTACAAAAAGAGTTTAAAAATTAGATGAACTTGCATGGGAAATAGATAATAATGAACATCAGTTAAAAGTGGAAGTGGCAGCTTATGAATTTGAAAATAAAGCATTGAAAGCAAAACTCATAGCAATTGAAAATGATAAAACATCATCCCCATTAGTCCAAACGAGCAAACCCCCAGCATTACATACATCACATAGCTTTAAGAATATGCATTACAACCAGATTAGATTAGTAAACCCTTTTCTTGGTGTTAGATTATTTTTATGTGGCATGCTAGGACACATCTCCCACACTTGCACTCTCCATTGTAATACACATTGGATATGGAGACCCAAATTGTATGATTCACAACATAACACATATGTATTACTTTATTCTTTCCATCAGAGGAGACCCAAACTTATTTGGGTTTTTAAATATGACATTTGATGATTTTGTAGGTATTTTCTCACATAATATTTTGTGAGAGTATGTGATACATAGATAGCGGATTCTCATGACACATAACTAGAGATGTCAATTAATTCATTTTGTTGCAGACCAGGGCTGGTGGCAAGGTCACTCATAGAGAAAACACCACCAGGAAAGTGGTGGGCATATGTATAATCAAAAACTCCAAGAATATTTTGATTGAAAATGTTTTGCTTATAGATAGACTGAAATACAACCTGCTCAGTATCAATTAGCTTTAAGATAAGGGCTTTATCATAAATTTTTTTCAAACACATGCATCATTAGTTTGAATAACAATATTATTTTATAGGGAAAAAGGACTAATAATATGTAGATGCTTAATATAAATAACATTGAATGTATTATTTTATTTTTCTTAAAAATTACTACATATGAGCCTTAGTTATGGCATAGAAGGTAATGTCATGCCAGTATAAAAACTCTTACGAGAGTAACCCAAATGGACCTAGTTAGAGGTGTCCTCTAGCTTAAGTACACTAAGGACCGCCTGTGTGATTTCTATTAGCTAGGGAAATATGTCAAATTCTCTTTCCATTCCATTAATGACATTAGCACCACTGGACCTTTAGAGGTCCTTCACACGGATTTATTTGGACACATTAGCACTACAAGTTTAGGGGGGAAAAGTCTAGGGATTTGTGATTGTCGATGACTACTCGAGGTTCACTTGGATTAGATTTCTATCGAATAAAAGTGAGTCTTTTATGAATTTAAATCCTTCTCCATTTGGATTCAGAAAAAACTAGGTTGTGAGACCTTGACCATTCATAGTGACCATGGTAGAGAATTTGAAAATTTAAGATTTGGAACCTTTTATAAGGATCAAGGGATTAGTCATAACTTCTTAGCTCATAGGATCCCTTAGCAGAACAAGGTAGCTGAAAAGAAGAATCAAACCTTAGTAGAATCCAATAGAGACATGCTTACTGAGGATTCACTTCCAAAATACTTTTGAGATGAAGCAATAATTACAGCTTATTATGTGTTGAATAGGATGAATGTTAGATCCAAACTGAATAAGACACTCTATGAGATCATTAAGGGTATGACATGCAACCTTTCTCACCACCATATTTTTGGCTGTAAGGTTTTCATTATTAACAATGGGAAATCACTCTTAAAAAAATTTGACCCAAAATCTAGTAAAGGAGTGTTCTTAAGATATTTAAGTATGGGGAGATCCTTTAGAGTATTTAATAAGATGATATTATTGGTGGTGGAGACTACTCATTTAGTGTTTGATAAATCAGATCCTAAGAAGTCTAGAGTTGAGGAAGAAGATAAAGTTCAAGAGATTACCCAAGAAGTTAAAAATTTGGAGAAAAGGGTAGAGCCTCAAAACATTGATGGAGTAGGTGAGATTACCCAAAAAGTAAAAAATGCAAATATGGAGGAAAGGGTAGAACCTAGAAACACTTTGCCTAGAGATTGGAGATATTCTTTGAGTCATCCTAAAGAACTGATCTTAGGAGACCCTTCTGAAGGTGTTAGAACTAGGCATAAACTTAGGAAGGAAGTAAACCACTCTTCCTTTATCTCAATGATTGAACCCACCAATATTAATAAAGCCCTTTCTAATGAGTTTTGGATCTTAGCTATGCAAGAAAAGCATAACCTATTTATGAGGAATAATGTTTGGGAGTTGATATAAAGACCTAAGAATCAAAGTGTTGTAGGAATCAAATGGGTCCTTAAGAATAAAATGAATGATTCTGGTGTGGTAGTTAGGAATAAGGTAAGATTGGTGACTAAGGTATACAACCAAATAGCTAGATTGGACGCCAATAGAGTGCTACTAGTCTTTGCCTAGTATAAGGTATTTAAGCTTTACCAAATAAATGTTAAGAGGGCCTTTTTAAATGCAGTAACAAAAGAGAATGTATTTATAGAGCAACCCCCAGGTTTTGAGAGTTCCCAATTTTTGAATCATGTTTACAAATTAAAAAAGACCATATATGGATTAAAATAGACACCCAGAGCTTTGTATGAGAGGATTAAAATATTCCTACTAGAGAGGGAGTTTGTTAAGGGGAGCATAGACACCATCCTTTTCTGAGGAAAGTAGGAGATGAGTTACTCATTATTCTAATCTATGTTGATAATATACTTTTTGAATATTCTGATAAAAAGCTATGTGATGATTTCTCTAAAATAATAAGGAATTTCAGATGAGTATGATGGGAGAATTATCCTACCTTTTTGGGTTTAGCATAAGACAAATGAATGATGAAACCTTTTGAAATCAATAAAAGTACATTAAGGACATCTTGAAGAAATATGAAATGGATAAATCCAAATTAATAAATACTCCCATGAGCTCTAATGTTCAGTTGGATAAGGCCTCAAATGGAATGTTTGTTGATCAAAAGAAGTACAGAGAAATGATAAGATAACTACTTTACTTGACCGATAATCGACCTTATATAGTGTTTAGTGTTTATATATGTGCTAGATTTCAAGCTGATCCTAAAGAATCCCATTTGACTAAAGTTAATAGAATCCCTAGATATCTCTTAAGGACCCGAAACTTCAAAATCTATTATCCTCGGCACAACAATTCTTTTAAGATTATTAGATATTATGATTATGATTTTACAAGGTGTAGGGTGGATAGAAAGAGCACTTCTAGAACTTGTCAATTCATAGGACAGTCTTTAGTCTCCTGGTCCAGTAGAAAACAAAACTCTATTGTAATTTCCACTATTGAAGCTTAGTACAATACCTTAGGAAGTTGTGCAGCCCAAGTCCTTTGATTAAAGCAACAAATTCTAGATTTAGGATTAATCGTAGGCATAATTTCAATCATATGTGACAACACTAGTGCCATCATTATCACTAAGAATCCTAACCAACGTTCAAGGACCAAAATACATTGTAATAAGACATCACTTTATTAGGGACCATGTTACCAAATGAGATATTAAGTTATACCAAGTGGTAATTGAGAATCAACTGGCTAAAATTTTACTAAACCACTAGCCTTTGACATATTCAGCATCTTAAGGACTAGATTAGGTGTGATTGATATAAATGCATGAACTTGATGCCTACTGAAATATGAATTTTATATTTTTTTGATATGTTGTTTATTTTTGTTTTTGATTCTTTCTTTTATTTATGACTTTTCTTTAAATTTTAGTTTTAATTATTGATTTTTATTTACTATTATTTTTTATGTTTTATTTTAAATGTTTAGTTTTTTTCCTTTAGTTTTTGTTTTGGTCACTGTTGAAATGATATTTTATATTTTATTTTTATTTTTTTAAAATTTGTAGTCAATATTTGACATCCCTAAATTAATTATAGGGAGAAACATTGTTGATTGCTTCCCTTCCTCTAACTTCTTTTAGCGGGGTAATTTTCTTTTTTAAATAAATGTCTATCTCAAATTAACAACTAAACTTTTTTATTAAGATCTTTTCTATCTTGTTACAGAAATCTATCTTATATAAATAATGTTCAAAGTCATTAAATCACTTTTACGCTTTCATAATCTTGTCGTTGCATTTATTATATGAATTTGATTATGCTTTGTGGTTTACTCTTCCTTATATTAGAGAGTGAGTTTTTTTTCTCTAATATATGAAAGATATTCTCACAACTGAGAGCATTTAAAAGTTTTGAAAGGGAGCTAGTTTGAAAAAATAATAAGAGGTATAAAATGAGCTCAAAAAGAAGAAAACTTAAAAAGATGCACAATGACCGCCAGAAAAATGAAAGATATAGAAAGTGTATCAAAAATAAAAAAATGTGCAAAGTGCTCAAACTAATTGTTCAGAGGTACAAAATGAGCCCACAAGAAAGCAAGCTTCCTTCTTTTTCAAACCTTTAAATCTTAGAAGAAGTCATGTGTCACTTTATATTTTCAAAAACTTGATTTCAAAATTCATGATTGTGACTAATTACTTTGGAATATTATTCTATAAGATATTTTTCTTGAATGAAGTTTTGAATGGATCATTTTTTCTTTTTCAATTATTTTTTCTTAGTTAGATCTTTATTTTCAAAAGATAGTTTGCCCTGTAAGAAGTCCGAGCTAGGATTAACAAAATCGGTTGTTCTACCTTTTTTTGGAATTCAGTGATGCTAACTCATTTTCTTACAAAATTTTAATTTAATCACATGGAAAATTTATCATATTCTTTCTTTGATAAAAAAAGTATGTTTTTCATTCCTTTTTGTCATTCTTATAGTCATTTCGTTGCTTGTATTTTGTAATGTTGGTTTCTATTTTGCATTCTTTGTTCTATATTTATTTTCTATTTCCTCCTCCTTTTTATGATGTCAGAAGGGGGAGTAGTGGTAGTGTTAGTGTGTTCGTATTATTTCATTCTATTATTATTATTTTGTACTACTGTTGGTTAATGTTTGCTCCACATGCTTGATTTTTATCAAATTTAAGTTCCTTGGTTCATACTTTTCACTTTTACTATATATTTCATTTATATGCTAAAGTTTAATTTCATACCAAATGTTTTTCATCATAAAAAAGGGGGGGATTTTTCTAAATATGTATTTAAGGAATAAAATTTTGATGATAATAAACATTTTTGGCATTTCTATTTTTCTATTATTGCTCTGCCACTAATGTTTCAGGTCCATAAGGTTAATTGCAAATCAAGCCACCTCAAGATTAGGTAGATTATGACTGAGTCAGTCTATAAGTGTACTTTAAGTGTTTTTAACTTTTCTTGAGTCATATGTAATAAAGTGGATCCTAATGCTAACTAACCTTACACACACACTCAGGTGGAAAAGTTCTATCTATTTTAGAGTTTTCTATTTTTGATCATATCGTCCATGATAATCCAAAATCATTCTGGATGAACAGTTAAAATAGAAACCTTAATTAGGGCATCCTGGTTAAGGTAGCTGAATTAAGCAAATTGTCTTGGACGATATTAGCATCATCTAGGATGATATGCTCAAATTAAAAAGAATCAGCCACCAACTCTTTTAGGCATATTATTACTTTTAGACATCATACATGACATCATTCTGAACAATACATTATAATTATATCTAACTTAGTATAATCATTAAGGAAAGCAATTAAAGTTCGATTGATAGATGATATCGTACTGGATGATCACAGGATCAGACTGGATGATTGTTAAAAAACCTTAATTTCATCTGAGTCATCTTTGATGAATAGAACAATATATTGGATAATATTTATTGATTCAAACTAATCATATAGAATGATCTAAGAACTAGCCTGGATGATAAGTTATTTTTTTATCATCCAACTTATAAAGTCTAGCCGAATAGAACAATTCTCTAGATAATACTTGACATTTTGAACTAATAATACAGGACGATGTACTCATCATCCTCGATGATTAGAACAAAGAAATCTTCTAATCATTCAGCCCCTCCCAGATCATCCTGGCTGAAAGGGATAAAAATGTACTGATCGTACAAGATAATATGTCGATCATCCTAGATGATCTTTGTAAGTTAGTTGTAATTTAGGCAAATTTGAAGCTCTTTTATATAAGAACTCTTATTTACTCAATATATCTTTTACTACTATCCTAACTAGAGAGAGCTAAGAGAAGGAGAGGGAGAGCTTAGGAGAGAGAGAGAGGATCTTGTGAGGGGGGGTTTATGAGGGATTCACAAAGGTTACTCCAAGTAAGGATCTGAGTCATCTTCTCCAGTCATCATCCTTGGTTCCTTGGAGATTCTAGGAAGGTTTACTTCATCGATATATCAAGGTTCTCCACCTTCTTCAGTAAGAAGAAAAAGGAGGTTGAGGTTCTATGCCTTCTTCAGGAGAAAGTTTTGGGTTCTACCTCATCGGAGTTGATGGAAAGGAGTTTGTAAAGGCTTCTCCACCTTACTGTGGGAACAAATTGAGAGTTATTGAGTTTAGTGCAATACCTAGAGGAGAGGCTCTAGGGAGTGGACATAGGTTAAGTTGATTGAACCACTATAAATTTTGATGTGCTCTTTCTTATTATTATGTTTTCGCATTTTAATTTTTGCACTTTAATTTTTTGATGAATGATTGTATAGTTTTATGTTTTAAAATATTTCAAAAACATCGTGCTTTTTCTTTAATTTTTTTTAAAACGACCAATTCACCTCCTTTCTTGGTAAGCCTCAGGCTAGTTCATGAGGGCTTAACATCCATAATGAACTTTCAATATAAAACTCAAGCATAGTATATTTTAAGTACTGGCCATTGATGACAAGCATAAGTTAAACACCATTTGCATCAACAAGTAGGTAAGTATCACCTTCATAGACTTGATCTAAAATGAAGGGGGCTTCCCAAATAGAGTTAAACTTACTACTTTGGCGACAATGTGAAATGATATGTTTGTGCAAGATAAGAACTAAGTCGCTAACCCAGAAAGCACGGGATCGAACAGGGTGATCATGTGATTAGGCCATACGGGCCTGGTATAGCTTGAGATTTTGATGTTCTTACAAATGAATCTCTTTTAAACCATCAAGTTCTTCCAACTATAGTTGGGCATTATCGTCATGGGAAAGATTGAGGCTAACTGCCATACATAATAAGGGGAGGTTAACCTCAAGTGGGAGGACTGATTTAACCTTAAAGGCCAAAGCATATGGGGTAGACTGAGTATAAGTACGGTATCTAGTCCTATGGACCCAGAATGCCTCGGGCAAACTATCATGCCACTCACGCTTATTTGCTAGAAGAATTTTTCTTATCAGTCGTATGAGAGTCTTATTAAATACCTCTGCCAAACCATTGGCTTTTGGGTATTAAATCGAAGAGTATCACCAATTAATGTTATAGTGGTGGGCAAATCTTGGAATCTTAGTGCTTCTAAATGATGGTCAATTATAAAAAAATAATATCACGAGAAACACCAAAGCAGTAAATAATTTGATTTCCTTTAGTGGGATAGCTTCTTCCAACTTAGAGAAATAATCAGTGGCAAGCTAAAATAAACATATGAACCTTAGAGGAAGGAGGGTCTATAGGACCCACTACATCTGTGCCCCAACCTATAAATAGTCAAGATGACACAGTAGGGTGCAATGGAATAAGGTGTTCATAAATCACTGTACCATGAATTGGGCACTGATGGCACCTTCTAGCATGCTCCATACAATCACAGATCATGGTTTGCCAATAATAACTAAGGCATATAATTCTTCCTTTTATCTTTGGTTTGGAATGATAAGCATCATAAATTCCTTTGTGTATCTCGCCCATAACCTTATGAGCCTCTTCATTATTAAGGTAGCACAACCATATTTGTTCGACAGAGCATCGATAAAAGGTGTTATTCATATAAACAAATTATTACACTGTATTTCTAATTTGAGCAACAAGAGATCGATCATCAGGGAATCGATCATGCTTTAAATACATAAGAAAGGAACTCTCCAATCTAAATCTTCCTCAATAGCAAATACTATTAGGGTTTGATTGAGAGAAGACAAGTCTTCGGGGTACATGACATGATGATACTAGACAATAATAAACATTGGGTTTCCAATCGGGCCAGCCAGTTCTTTAGCTAGCTTGGCCAACACATTTACTTTGCCATTTTCAGATTGAGATATTTTAGCCAAGGTTACTTCAGGAATTAAATATAAGAGCTTCATTATCTTATTGTGATAGGACAAGAGCTCAGGCTTAAGTACTTTCAAGACTCCAGCTACTTGATTATTGATTAGTTGGGAGTCTTTAAAGATCTTCACCCACATAGTTTTCATCTAAATGGCCAACTCAAGCCCTAAAATCAAAGCTTCGTAGTCAATTTTATTATTATTACGAGGTTGTGAAAGATTATAGGAGTATTATAGAGTGTGACCTTCAAGGGACACAAAAATTAGGCCCAAAACACACCCTAACTGTGGGTGTTTTATTTAGATATAAAGTTTTAACAAATGATGCACTGTCAAAATAGAACTACTAAGTATGGGACTCCTATTCATCCACACTCATGATTAGTTCATCGGATAAATCATTATTAAGTGGGGAATCCCCACTACAAACTAAAAGGAAGATCCAACTAGATATGCAACAAAAACACCTACCTCAATACCAACCTATGATGGACCCTATGCTGGTAATCATATAGAATCCTATGCAGTTGACTGCATAGGACCCTGTGTCATACTGGCAGGTATCACCGGTGACTAGGCAGGGAGTCTACTAGTCTTTTTAGGTATATAATGCTTGACATCATCATAAATAGAGATCTTGTGCATGAAAAAATGTTTGGTATCCCCAGAAATATAATACTTCACATAATTCCTCATATACTTCATACATTAGTGTAAGCTATAGAGCACCATTACATATTTATGAATCCAAGATCTTCCTAAGAGAGCCCTGTATGAAGTAGCAGTTTTGATTACATGAAACTTTATCTCAGTTAGAAGATTTCCTAACTTGAAAGGCAGAGTAATAGACCCTAGAGCACGCTGGCCTTTGTCATTAAAGCCTTTAAATATTATCTTATTGGAGGTAAGCTTTAAATTCCTGAGGGAGAGGCTCTTTAATGTTTCATAGCTCAAGATGTTAATTAAAGCTCCTTGGTCAATGAGGACCTTGTTCAACTCATAACCATTAACTTTATTGGTGACATATAAGGGATGATTATGCTTGGAAGTCCCTAAGAGAAGTTCTTGATCTTTAAAGATAATGCATAGTATCTCTCTTAAATAACATGCATCCTCAACAAACTCAGAAGTAAAGAAAGCTTGATAAGAGTCTGGCTCAAGCAGTGCTTTCACTACAGTTTCTCTAAAGTCAGGAGACATCATCAAAGCATCATAAACACTAAGAAGGGAAGGAATTTTTTTTAAGTGAGCCAATACATTATAATCAACCTATAGTTGAGGGTCTTTTCCCTTCTCGATGGATAGCTCTTGGGAAGAAGGGATAGGATCGTCTAGCTGGGTAATGATATTTTTATCTTTTTATTTTATATTTTTAGCCATCTTAGTTGAAAGGACTTTTCATAAATGAAAATGAACTTCATGTATTGAGTCAGACTCAATAAAAGAATCATCTGGCTCAATGGTGATGGCTTGTATTAGCTCTAAGAAAAGTGATTGGTGTGGGTTCTCAGACTCATCTCCTAAATCCATGTAATAATCACCCTCTAGAATAGTAAACACAGTCTCTTTATCACACTCAGACTCATCATCTCATAAAGAATCATTAATATTATAAGAAATATATAATACATGAAAAAAATAAGTGCTAGGAGAAGTAGAGCTAGAAGGAATGCAAGACCCGAAGTAACAAGAATCATCATCTTCTATTATTTCAATATCAGTCAAAGGGAGAATGAAATCCTTTACGTAAGCACTGAAAGGATTCCTATCTTCCCCTCTGAAGTTACAACAATATTTTAGCTTTAATACATTTTCTTATTACATAAAGAAGAAAAAGAAATATGTTCAGTAATCACTTTAATAGAAGAAGAAAAAAAGAACTGGTGAAGTAGCTAGCGTGGCAACTATTGACTTGGCCTAGGAAGGCCTCCTATCAACTACCTCAAAAATTTGAACTGCTTGCTTGATAACGTACTTTATCTTCTAAGCGAGTACTAGTTGCCACTCTCCATCAGAATAATGAGGTGATCTACTGCTACTTCTTTGACTGTCGCTATAACTGTTACTATGAATAGAACCTAAAATCATCTAAACAATCTAAGTAACCTTGCCCTAGGGCTACACCAAGTCACTTTCCTATAGGTGTATCTTCCTACTGTCCACGAGCGTCTCAACTCTATCCTTGAACACATAGTAGTCTTTTATGACATACCTGATATGTTTATGGAATATATAATAGAGTGGATGATCTGTCTGCCTCTATTCTTCCACTTTATTATTTATCGGGAATGTCAAAATATTCATTTTAATAAGGAATTTGAATATCTTCTTTGCACTCTCCCTCTTGAAGGGGTATCCCTTACTAAGCTTCTCTTATAGGTACTGCTGACTCTCTAGAGTCCTATGGGAGGGTCTAGACTATGTTGCTGACTGGTCAAGTGTGCATGATTATTGTGGTGGTGATGAACTAACCATAGACTTCTTATTCTTATCCTTTAGCTCATAAGTACTATTTACATCCCCTTTCTTTAGCGGAGGAGCCCCTGAAAACTCCTACCGCTGAGGTCTACGCAAATGTTGACTCTCAACCTTATGAGAGACTATAGCGGGTATGCTATCTTGTAAACTGATTATCTTTGTCAACAATTTCTGGAAGGTTCTAATGCTAACAACTTTTAAGTAGAGATCTATGGGACCATCTATATTTTTTAGCAAAATCTCTACTTCATGATGCTTCTGTAATTGAGGCTCACACTATAAATTGAGGTTCCTCTATCTGACTATATAATCAGGTAGGGTCTTATGGGGATGCTGTCTAGCTATAACTAATTCACCCACTTTGACCCTTTGCTCAACATTAACAAACATCTAGATAAATAACTACTCGAGCTCTATGAAGGTGTGTACTTAATCGTTGGGGAGGTCGGCGTACCATATAAATTCCACCCCAACTAAGCTGCGGACGAATAATCATAATATCAAAGAATCGTTCCCTCCTATATTATAACATATGGTCTGGTGCTGAGCCACATGTTATCTTAGGTTCCCAAACCCATCAAAAACTCTGAATCGTGGAGGGATGAAGCCAGGGGGTAAGACTTCTACTAGGTAGGGTCTCCCCCTGCTAACTACCTCTTAAAATTCCTCAAGAAAATTTTCTACTTAACCTTCTATACTATCAAATCCTAAATTTATCCAGCTAACAACTGAGCTGACTAACTCTTGACATGAGAATTGCTACTGTAGGTTCTACGAGAATTGCTCTCTATACCTTGTCCACTTTTATAGGGTATAGTGCTACCACTAGTGGAACTACTAACTCATCCCTAGATATAGTAGGAGTACTTACACCCATAACTTAGGGCATGACCTCCAAGACTAATAACTAAGCGATCATTATCACTATGGTTCTAGACATCTCTTCCATCTGAGTCTATAAGTGTAAAATTGTGGCATATGTCTCAACTGACCTGGGAAATCCACCTACCTCAATCTCTTCTTACTCATCATCATCATATACCTCTCTCTGCTCATTTGAGTGGCCTCATCTAGTGACTACACACACTCGGTGAACTGGTACATCTCCATCCAACTCCTCCTCAAGTGTGTCCTCCTCGAAAAAGGTTTAACAAAAAGCTTCTATATACTAACCCATAAAGGAAAAGATCCTATGGGGGCTATGAACTGGAATGAAATTTATCCAGACTGGTGTATGATAAAGAGGAATAACATTAGTATCTGCCATTATATGAAAAATCATCAGGACTGCCTCTAATCCTGATGGAGTAATTGTCTCCAACTTTCCAACTATCTCAATTAACTATACTGCCTTAATAAGAGAGTCTACCTATCATCATCACCATACCCACCTGCTGTAGTGGGATCCAGTAGGGGCATCTAGCTGTGAAGGAGCCACAATAACTGAACTGAGATGCAGTAAAGCAAGTTCTAACTACTGTCTACATCCATAAAGATGTGGGAGTCATCCAATAATAGGAGAAACTATCTGAGTTCTAAATGATGGTACTGAATAGATATACTCATAGTGTCTACCCTCTCTGTCACTGGTACCTTTACCTCATAGACTGTCTCTACAACTAAACATGGGCATAAGAAATCTAAAGGAGTAACCTCTCTATAATGACAGGTCCTTTACATTGCACTAAATGGATGATACTTTGAATCCTCTGAGCGAGGGCTCGAGTAACATCATCCTTGGGGACCCTAGTTCATGGTAAAGTAGTGGTAACAAGAGGGGTCACCACAATGCGAGTGACGTCCTCCTCGTCACCACTATATGTCAGAGGAGAGAAGTGTCCTCCCTAGACTACTTCTATCTCAGGAGCAACTATGACCTCATGAGTTTGAGTAATGGGAAGTGGGCATAGCTCCCACTATAAGGGAATCTCCCACCTCTAAACTGGTTCCTACTGAGCCACTACCTCTACTATCTGCTACTTGGATGCCTCAGATGCAACTAACTGAATTCTTCAGATTTTATTCCTCTAGGTCCTTCTCCTATGGCCAGAGGTGGAGGACAAAGCTAAGTCTGAACCTACATATAGAAGGACATGGGAATAGGAGTTAAAGGAGCAGGAAGTGTTAAGTATACTTAGAAGTATCTAGGTGAGAGAGCCAAGAAAACACAGAAACCAAACAAAAAGAAGGCGAAGGTGGCTCATTCTGGGCACCCCTCTTCCTAGAGGAAGAAGAAGGAGGGGGAACCTTAACACGAGTGACCTCCACTAGAGTAAAGGAAGTGGTAACTATTGGCTATTAGTGTTGAGGGGATGGAGCTGTATGAACAACTGGTACTGTAAGCGTTGGTTTCCTAACCCCTATATGAGTTGGATGAATAGGAGGTGGCCTAGGCATTGGCTACTTAGCTATATGGTGCACTAGCTGCTCATGAACAAGAGTGGGATGAGCAAGTGCCAGAGCTATTCTCCGAGCAACTAAACATCTAAAGCAGTGCATGGTTGCGTGGCCTCTCATCTAAGGAGGAGAAAAGGTAGCAGCCTCAGTAGGGGTCTACCCACCAAGAGTGATAAAGGCTAAGTCTATGATGGAACCAAAAGTGATTCCTCTAGCAGGACTAGCTAGTTGGGACTTAGGGAGGGTCACCCATGCATTCAAACCAAAGTAGAAAGTAATATAAGGGATAAAGGAAGCCATTGCGCTATCTTCCACAAAAGAAATTTTAACAAGATTAGTAAGAGATGATATAAGGGAAAAAGTGGAAGATAAATAGGGGATGGAATGACCCAGTAGGCTAGAAAGAGATAAACATGACTAGGGAGAACCCTAGCTAACGAGAAATAAACCTAACTAAGGAAGATCTTATCTAAGAAGGAACAAACTCAACTAGGGAGGTCCTTAGCTAAGAAGATACGATCCAAACTAGGGAGGACCCTAGCTAAGAAGAAACATACCTAACTAGGGAGAACCCTAGTAGAAGGAACAAACTTAACAAGGGAAAACCCTAGCTATGAAGAAGTGAACCTAACTAGGGAGGGTCATAGCTAAGAGTAGGATGGGCCTAACTAAGGAGTATAAAACCCAGAGTACATACAAGAAATAAGAATATAGAATCAAAAGATAGAGAGAGAGATTATCCCACTATGGTCACCCAAAATTATGGACCTCTAAAAGGAGCATTACTATGCGAGGGTAGAATGGAAAGGGTACGATCACACTATACCGTAGGATAGTACAATCATAGAACTTTATGCTTTTTGCAAGTGGGCTAATGGGATGGCAGATTAGATCATACATATGATTAATCATTGAGGATAGTGGCTTTCGCCTATGCACCTCAATGGGTAATAATATATATAACCATATCAAAGTCACGAGATTTTCCTCACCAGATACATTAGCTCGAGTAGAGTTTATTTGATACGGGATTCCATTTCCCAAGGGTGCAAGCCCCCATGGTTAATTAAATCTTAGGCCAAAACCTAAGAAGACTCTCAATTAAGGATTTTACATTATTCTCTCAAATGGGATTGGCACATAGGGAGGAGACTAGGAAGTTCCTACCCAAAGGAAAAGAAAGATTCAACTTTGCTTATTTAACATACACGGCTCATATTAATATCCAGAGGGACTAAGGTAATGAGAAGAAACTAGAGAAAATAAAATAATGCATTCAAAGCATACAAGAGAGAAGGATGGAGGTAGTGTCATCCTTTTGATACAGATATATAGGATTTATAACCTTTGAAGGATAGAGGAGTTACCCACCGATGAGGCATCCTATGAGACATTATTGGCAAAAGCCTTGAACCTTAAATCTAGAGTGGGTTTAATAGTCTACACATAACACTAAACCCGTGTCCTAGAAAATGTATTCTAGACTTATATCATACCTAAAAACGAGAGCCAACTAACCACTAAGTCATATAAAATCCTTGTTATCTAGTCTTTATAAAAGATGGGTGGGTTGCTAAGTTTTCAGAAGTTAAGGTCGATATTTAGAGAGGTTCCTAAGTGGCCTTGTACTTATAAAAGGTGAGTGCACTTAGAACTAATGCAATTAAATTTTAATTTAATTAGTTTCTAATGTAATGAATGTTAGGTTAAAGTATTCAAATCATGAATGCCTGAATTTTAGAAAGGCTAATAAATAATTTTTTAGAAATATTATACTTCCCTAGATCCAACACCTCATCCTCATAGGTCAGATTATATGGACTCTACTCATAGGCAAGGAAGTGCCTTAAAGTAAGGAAAGAGAAGATGCATTAATATGCATGCAACCTTGGATGATTTCAGTTATTCTCATAATCGTTAACTTTCTATATTATTTAATTCTTAAAATTTTAAATCTTAGTTATGAGAAAAAAGTTTTTATGCCTAAAAAGCCTAACAAAATTAGGCGTAGACACATGCAAGAAAGAAACCTAGAAAAAATATGCACTTTATAAGGTGCAAGCAAAGTAGTATCAATATAAATAAAACCACCACAGTAAAATAATGTCCATGGAAAGTGTCATATAAAGTATAAGCTACGGTATGCAAAAAAGTAATTGTGGCTAGTATCCACCAATAACAACCTAGATTCTAATCCTACTGAATGATGCAAGTCATAAAAATAAGGCAGTTCATCTTCATCTTCATCATTCAATCCTTCTATGGATCCCTTCTTCAGACTTCGTAGGATTTATCCTTTAAAAGGGTACCCAAATAAAAAATAAATTCCCTGTAGATGGACTTTCTTTTTTTTCCTTTCGGTACCTGATATTTGAGATACCTTATTTTTAGAAACTTTCATAACTCAATACATCAAATTATAATTACATCATGAAAAGAGAAATTCTAGACTCTCATACATGATTATCTTAAGCAGTAAAAATAAAAATATCCCAAGCTTGGCCATGCCAGCCACACTTGTCCATACTCTTATTTATTTGGGGTTAAGCGGCTGAAGAACATATAACAAGCATTTATATGATTTATTTATGTTTTTTAGCCCCTTTTATTAGCTTGGAATAGCATTGCTACCTGTAGAAGACATCAACAGTATCAAGATCAACCCTAACCTATGGGTAATCTATGGCACATCACATCTTAAAGAAAGCATAAAAAAAACACATTATCATAGTAATCACAACAAATCAAAGCAACCAGCACATGTGTCATATGTAGAGCATCACATCACAGAAATAAAAAAAAAAAGGAAATGGCCTAACATAGAGCAAGAAGTTTTGTCCTAATAAGAAATTCTATGTGTATGTAGTAGGTTGTGTGGCATCAGATATATCCTATTTTGGGTGATTAATTTAAGTTATTTGTGATCTAATTTGTTGTAGGTCAAAGGGGAAATTTTGATTAAAGCTTAAATATTAATGCCTTGGGGTCAATTTTAATTAGTTTAGTTGGTGGGTTAGTTTTAATGCTTAAGGTAATATTATCTGAAGTTTAATTTGAGTTAGTGAATTTTAGAAGGTCTGGATCATCCTATCCACTAAGTTAAAGGGTCCAAAAGGTAACTTTTAAAAATAGGTAAGGTTTTGGAGTTCTAGTATTTCTATTAAATATTAGAGCTTAAAGGGAGTAATTAGACTTTGAGTTTACAAAATTTGAAGTTTTCTATGCAAAGTTATGAATTTTAGAAGTTTTTGACCTTGGTTATCAAACTTTAGTTGACCGAGTTGACTTTTTAATCTATGTTGATTTCTAGAAAGTTAATATTTTTAATAAATACTAGATTTTAATTAGATTTGAATTCTTTTTTTGTTCATCCAATTTAGATTTTTCTTGAATTAGTTATGATTTTTTAAGGTTAGGGTATTTAGGGAATTATTAAAATTTGATCCAAATCAGCCCCAAACCTTTTCTAATCACCTCCAAAGTTTACGAATGACCCAAGAAAGATTTTCAAAGTGTTTGGAAAATTTTTAGAATTCATAAGAATTTTAATTATTTAATTTAATTAAAAGAGTGATTTTTAATCAAAATTAAATTAAAGTTCAAATTAATGTTCAATTAAGGAGCTTCTAATTTTTTGAGATTAAAGATTAAATTCAAAAAAGTTAATATATTATGGGTAATTTCAAATTTAATTTGAATTTATTAGAATTTTTTGAAGTTATCATAGCTTAAATAAAGGGTGAATTAGGATTTGTTAATTAATGGGTTTAAAGTGTCCTAAAAATTCCTAAAAAATTCCATGGTATTTAACATGTTACTAAGTTGAAATATTTCAAGTTTCAAGTCAATCGGAGGTGTACCCTAACTCTTAGAATTTCTCTAAATTTATTAGATGGGTCATTAATTATTGTCCTTAATGTGTCGCTAAGTTAAGTAGGTTTAAATCAAGTTTTAATGACTAACCCTTGGGGTTACATACAGAAAAATGCAATACATAGCACACCATATCCTTAGAATTAGGAGAGCTTAGACTAAGTGTTCGTGCATCCTACACATACAAAAGAAGATTAAATAATAATTAAACATAATTAATGTAATTAATGAATGATTAAAGTCCAATCACTCCCTAATCCTCCCCTATTAATTCTATTCACATGCTAGATCTATGTTTAAAATTTCAAACGGATCTCTCAATATTAAAGGATTTAAATATAGTTATAATTTTAAAATATTTTTAAAACACATATACATTAAAATATAAATACATAAGTTTAAAAATAAAGTAATTAAAAATAGTTTTATGTGTATATATGTACATATAAAAGAGATCCATTAGTCACCCAAGGAGAGGTTTGAAAATAATTTCAAAATTATATTTAATTTGAAAATACTTAATGTAATATTTAATTAAATAGTATTTAAGTATTTAGATAATTAAATAATTAAATAATTAAGTAATGATTAAGAAAAATAAGTTTTTAATATATGAAAGTAATTTTAAATTACAATTCTCAATGTTTTGAAAATTCTATATTAGATTTAAAAATAATTTTAATTACTTTCTTAAAAACTTAGATTAAAAAAAGAATTAAAATTAATTTAAAATCAATTTAAAATATAAGAGGTGGCGGTGGTAGTGGTCAGACACATGGCAGCATCGGGTTCACTCCCGCAACCATGAGGCAATGATTAGCCAGCATCGCAGTCATTATGATGCCCATCAATGATTGGCAATCAAAATCACAAAATGTGGTTTCATTTAACTACATTAGCATAGTTTGTGGGTCATCCGATCCTCCGTTGTTTTGAGCGGATGGCTTTGATCTTGCTTAATGGGTAGCGAAGCCATGGGATCCAACTCTGCGGTCAATATGAATCATAAAATGATGGGATCTCGACCATTGATAATGAGATCAACGGTCCAGATCATCCCCCAGCAGACGGAAGACATGACCCAAGCCCTATAATGATATTTTATCTCATTTTCTCGATCATGAGAACCAAATCAAATAAAATTTAAAACACAAGCTCTACACTTGAAGAGCATTCATGGGGGATAATTTACACGGTCTAAAATGTGCTTAATGTAAAGCTAAATAATCATATGTATACTAGACTAGTTGTGAGGATTAAACCTAATCAAAATGATGGATTCAGGAGATCTTGGTCTTGTTGCACTTCTATTATCCATGCTCTTTTTTGTAGAAGAAATTGCATTCTGAAATGCTCTAGATCAATGGAAACATAATGCTTAAGAAGGAATTTAGGCTCGGTTCGCTAGAGATCTCACTGCCAGCAGGGGTTGGCCGGTGGATTTAACTTGGGGAAGGTGGAAGGAAGTTGGGAGAGCTAGGTTGACCCATGGCCTGGGTCTGGGCTCCACAAACTTGGCTTGCCCACCGAACTCAATGGAAGGGGTCTTAGGACCTAGCTTGGTCAATTTGACCAAGCCAACCCCCTTGACCCAAGGTTTGGGTTAAAATAAGGTCAACATGGGCTTGGTTTAGGGAGCTTTAAGAGAGCTTTTAAATTCAAATAAAATAACTCATACAGCCAAAACCAGGGAGAAGGGATTAGTTTAAACATTTGACCATTTGATGGAGTTTTTATATTTAAGTTGACTAGATTAACTAGTCATTGAGTCAAAAGTGCATAAGTGGCAGGTGAGAGGTATGGGTTGCTATTTGAGGGGAGTTTAATGCTTAGAGTTAATGCATTTGAAGTCAAAAGGAAGGGTTGAAAATTTCAAAGAGATATTTAAATGATCAAGTTGACTATTTGTCCATTCAACATGGTCAAAGCTGGTGAGATGGCATTCATGGCATGTAGGGAGTTATTTGAAATAGGTTGCAGAGGGGTAAAGGGTTAAGGTGAATATAAGGATGAATGAGGTAAAGTAGAATGAAGTGACTAAGGATTTTGAATTGACTTGGTCAAAGTCAATAGGTTTTGATTCACCTATGATTAAGACATGTTTAAGCCATGGAATGGAATAAGTTTGAAGGTTTAATGAAGTTTGGATGGGTCTTGTTTGAAGGAATGTGAGGATTAGTCCCAAATAAGATAATTTTGACCAAGCTTTGACTAAGTTGACCAAGTTAACTATTAACTGAGTCAATATGTCTAGTTAGGCCCAAACCATTGGGGAGGTGTTTAGAGAAGTTTGAGTGGATTTGAAATTGATCCGGTGTTCAATTGAGTGAATATAGGGTTTATGGTTAATCTGGTCAACCTAGTTTGACTTGGTCAACTAAGGTTACCCAGGGATAAGGGTTGGGCTTAACAGGTTTGGATTTATATCTAAAGTTTGGTAGAGGTAATCCCATGGCTAGATTAGTCATTTTAATCAATTTGACCCTTTGACCCCTAAGGGGCTATTGGGACAACCTAGGTTGACCACCCAAGGATTGGGTTTTTGTTTAATAATTTTGAAATGATCAAAAGGACATGTTGGAGGTAATTTCATGGACTAGTGAGGTAATTTGGTCTAAAATGGGTATTTGAAACCTTAAGGGGTATTTTAGTTAACCACAATTAATTTGGTCAACCAGGACAAATCAAAAACTTGAGTCTACGTCCAGTAGATCTCAAATGACATTTGGAACCCATTGGAAGATGTTTCAAGGGTTGGAGAGGTTGAACCATATTGAGTTTTAGAAAAAAGTCAAAATATTCCCTTAAAGAGCATTTTGGTCATTTTGACCTCTAATAAACTCTGGATCAAATTGGGTCCAAAAAAAATATAGTTTATTGGTAAACATACCTAAATGAATGTTACGGATAGGGCCAAAAGGCCTTGAGAGTGGTCCCAAGGTTAAAATCAACAAGGTGATATGTCTAGTGACATAGGTCATAAATATTTAATTTTAGAGCCTTTGGAAATAGATTTAGATTCTAGGGGTAGAGACCTCAGAATGAACTCAAAAATGGAGAGTTTACCCTAGGGACATTCCAGACTAATATGCAACTGATAGAACATGAATCGGAGGTCATTTGACTAGATTTTCAAGTGATAGAAATTATACCTATAATAGGCTTTAAGATTGGGCTTTTGTCCTTGGATTTGGACTTAAAAATTTTAAGTTTGGATTGGATTTTGTACTTGGTTGACTGAGCTTTTGGCATTAATAACAATCAAAATCAAGTGAATGATGTGATTGATCTGAATATAATTGATGTTTGACTGAAGGTTGGCTTAAGTTCTGAGATTGATGACTGACCTAGATTGTGGATGGGGATTGGATTAAGGACCTAGGCTTAAATTTGGATGAGATATATATGACTGATAAGTGAACAATTATTAGCCCTTACATTACAAAAGAGATATTTGGATCAGACTTGATGACCTCATACAAAAATGAGGTGAATAATTCTAGCATCTTGCTATAAGGTATTGACGTGAGGAATGTTGTATCTAACATTTGATTCCCTAAGGGAAGTGTTAGCAAGGGTCCAGTCATAATTAGTGTTAGACGCTACAAGGTGAACTTTTTGCCAATAGTAGAAAGGCGGAGGAATTCATGAAAGTTTTGATAGGTAATTTCAACAGGTCTCCGATTGACGTAAGATTGGAGGGTAGTACCCTCACAGGTAATACGGAGACTAGCGAAGAATTTGAAAAGTATTTCAGGATTAAACAGGTATGCAAAAGTGACAATGAATGGGGGTGGTTTTAGAGAAAAGATTAACTTCTTGATTTATGACTTTGGATGGTGTGATTCCAACAGTTTTATAATGATTTTATCCCTTTTCATCTACTGCTTCGGTGAAGCGAGGATCCACGGGTCGTCTGGAGTAATTACCGACAAGAGCTCATGAATGCTTTCCACCGGCAATTTCAAGGATTGAGATCTTAGAGAGGAAGGAAGAGAGTTTGAAAGGGATTGAGTAAAGAAAAAACTTATTTTCCCTCCCTTTAAAAAGAAATCAGTCATATCATACATGCATCAAATAGTACGATCGAGTGATTCAATTCATCCAGCCCGATCAATCAAATAAGTTAGTCTTATTGTACAGTACGTTTAGAATCATACTGGACGATTAGAATGAAGACGGTAATCCTAAGGAGTCGGTATGGATGATCATTGACTGGTCAGATAGTCTAGTACGAACAGGTGTTCGTATAGTATGATACAATATTAAATATCGTACCGGTCGAATTCAATTCGTCCAATGCCTAATACCACGTGTATAGTATATTATGAATTAGGTGTCCATACAGTACTATCACCAATAATTGATCAATCAGATTCGTTGGATGTGTTGTGAGCAGTGATTTGGTATTTTTGTGAATATCGTACAGTATGATGAGGAATCGTACATGACAATGTGAATAAATTTTAAGTGGCATATGTATTATTCAAAGCATAGTGTTGGATATGTTCCCATATGTGAAAAAGTATACTCTCGATATGTTACAAGGGCCTTATATTTTTGTTCTAGCTACATCTGTGTAGTGTGAATATGGGAGGCATAAGTGGAAGTATTCTGTCGTCACTTACTGAAAAAAGGTGTGTGAGTTTATGTTGAATATTCTATTTTGATTATGTGCCCACTTTCTACAAGTAGGTGTGAGAGGTTAAAAAGAGGTATAAGTGGAAGTATAATTATAAGAAGGCATCGAGACATATGCATTATAATCAATGCATTATATATGTATTAATGAATTTAGTAGAAGTAATATTTGGAACTGAGTATTAGAAATTCCTAAATATTTGTACGAATCCTAATAAAATATGAAGACCATAATGCAAGTGAATATGTAGTGACAAGTGTTCTATGATGTATCTTGAAATCTTTGTTAAAGTTGACTTACAAGTAAGTGATAACATTAAAAATAAATAAACTCTACTAGTACATCACTTATTCCTTATAAGTTATTCCTTTTTAAATTATATTGCACTTTAATATTTTAATTTGAATATCAATATATATGATGGGTCAAGGAAAGAAGTCTATTGAGCTGGTAGTACTAACTCTTTTCTTTCTAATATATTTGGATGAAGGAAGGGCCCGACAAAGTAGATAAGGTGTAGAGGCAAGTTCCCCAATGTATGGGTAGAAAGGTTCTCTATTATAATTCGGTGTTTTCATTATTTTGATGTATAAAAAATGGTAAACTATATTAATATATGTGTATTTTGTGAAATGATCGAGATAATGTTATATCATTTTATTAATTTATTTTAGTAGCTCTGGTTGTCTTTGTTGATGGCTAAGTTATGTAATTAAAGGATTTAGAATTTCAATCTTTCCATTAGATCATAGGGCGTCACAAAAAATCATTAACTTGTTGAGAAACATGGTCATATAGTCGCAACTCCGCCCAAGATATTATATATAATAGTTCTTTAAAAGATATGCGAACTCTCTAATCCTCACTCTCTCTAAAGTTTCATGATTTGAAAGCATCAGCACTTCAGCTTTTTATTAATTGAAAACTCACCTTACAATAGATTTTTGTTGTTTTCAGACACATATTACTTATCCTAATTTGTTGAAATATTGTAGTGCATCATCACTCCCTTCATCATCTTTCTTTTTTACACCTGAAATGATTATTTGATAGGTTTCATAAAAAGCTCATAACAAACTTTCATTTTTTTTTTTCTTTATTAATGGCCATATGCTCATAACAAACTTTCTCTTTTTTTTAATAAGTGGTACAAAACATTAGAACATCCATAAAATAAAATCAACATACCATACAAATAAAAATATTATTTTAGGGCATTTCGGTCACAAATAATATCATTAAACATGAGCAAAAGGTGTCGGTGTTGGTGCTGATGCAATGGAACCTGGACAAGCAGGAATGCTTTTAGCCAAGAAGAAATTAAAGATCTCATACCTCATGAAACAACTACTTGACAAAACATAACATCCAGGATGATTTTTACAATAAGTTCTCATCCCAATCGTTATTCTCTCCAAACATTGCATGCATGTTAATCCTAGGAGGTCATGCGTTCATTGTACTATTCCATAAATTGTTATATTCTCATTGATATTATTGATCTCCCCCTATTCCAAACTTGTTTATCCCTAAAGTTGTAGTCACCTTCAACCAGTTTAATAGGTTCCATACTGCATTGTTAAAATCATGAAAATCGGCTATCTCCCCTGTAGCAAGCTAAAGACGGGCATCTGAAGTATCAAGATTTCCAATAAAATTATTAGCGTCATAATGTAAGAAGCAGATTTCATACCATATATGCATGCAGCCGTATTGGGACAAATTGCTTGTAATTTTTGGGCTGTAGCAACGATACAATCTGAACAAGCTTGGGCTTCAATGTCACCTCGACAACTAGTAAGGCCATAAACAGTGTTGTTGCCATCACCAATTTTATCCGTTAGGAGTATTTGCTATCAATTCATATTAAACTTTGTTGACGTTGTCGTGTAAAATATTATCGTTGTTGGTGAAATTTTGAGAACATTTCTCATAGAAGGGATCAATACAACTAACAAGAGGAAGGAGTAGAGCTAGAAGGAAGTCAATGCGAAAACTCCATATATTATAAGATATTCTTTTCTCTATCTTTTGTGAATAGAGAAAATGAAATTTTGTGCTATAATAGACTAACTCTACCTTCACTCTATCATTTATAGAGTTCGCTAAGTCCTCTTGAGGTTCCATTTGTCTAATTAGCAACGCAATATATATATTTCTGCAGTGAACGCATATTTTTGTCTTTTGTTAACTATATTAAAAATTGCATGTGATGTAGGAATAAGGACCCTTCCACAGGAAAATTTGTCCAAGCTAGTAAACAAATTGCTGATGTTGATGTGAAACTCCAAAAATTAGAAGCTGGCCTAAAGTTTTATGATTTGATTGCCTAATATTTTAAAAATAATTTATAGAACCCAACCCCCCACCCCCTCACTATATCGACATAATAATTAAAAAAATAATTTTCATAGACTCATTCTATTAAAGGTTCCATTAGAAGGTTTAATTGTTTATCGATCATATAATAATTATTTATAACAAAAAAAAAACACTTTTCAAAATAAAGTATAAATTATATTCCTTTTCAGCCGAAATAATTGTAATTTAAATAAACTATTCAATTTAATAGCATTTCTTTTATAAAATTATATATTTATTATTGTGAAAACTGTTTATCACATAAATGGCTAGAAATTTCTTAAATTTTAAATAATTATTAGCGAGTTATGAATATCAAAACTAGTGCTTTAACTTTACAAGATTAATTATGAATTAAAGTGTTTTTCTTAATGCATTTCACTTAAAATTTCATTTTAATTTCTTTTTTTCGATATTAAAAAATACATATGATAATAATAAATATCATGAAATGAGTTCATTACTTTTCCATTAAAGTGTCTAAGTTTCAATTCCAAAATGTCTTTGAAAGACAATCGAAAAGTGGAGATTACACTGATTTAGAGATAGTGGTGTTTAGAAAAAAGATATTGATAAAGAGAGTAATATAGCAATATTGATTTTACTTCATATTTTTCATGTGTGTTCCTAATAATTGATGTAATGATTGAAGGTTGGATCAAAGTTAACATCATTAGATGAGCTATACTTGATTGACCACAATAAGTGTATTCAATCTCTTATCATTTTATGTCTGTTATGAGGGAGGGAAACTTATTTGCAACAATTGAATAATATTTGCTTGATATTTATCGAGTATTACTACATTGGTAAAACATTTGAATGCTAACTCTTTTACTATGACTATCAAGAACAACTATGAAATCTCTTAAGTAGAATGAAGTTATTTTCTTAATTGTTTAGATATATTCTACTATAATTGTTGAAATATCATTAGAAACTCTACTGTAATCCATGCCCTTATAGAGCACTTCTAAGATAGCGACCTTTTGAGTTTGCAAGTGATATTCAATCAATGAGTCTTTGAAGAGGTGGTCGGCATGAGGATAATGGAGTATAATGGTGACACTTCTATTGGCTAGGTACTCTACTCCCGATTTAATAAACTAATAGAGTTATAGTTGTTTGACTTTTATATTTTCAATCACCAGAAGCATCATATTATTTTAATTTGGCTTGCCCTAGTGCGATAAATTACAATACTATAATTAAAATATAATTATGCTATATAAGAAATCCTAATAAAGTTGTAGAAATGAGGCATTATACTCCCTCAAAACTTACCAAGCGACCTCTATTTTTCTATGATAATATCAGTCACTATAACTTGATTTGGAACGTCTTTTTAACAATTATCATTACCATGTTCGAGTCAAGATTAAATGTACCAAGGAAATATTATGTTATGAGAGTTTATGTAGGACTCCATTCATGAGCAATAAGGTTGAAGAGTGTTATTTTCCTTTTTTGTAGCCCTTTTGTCTTATTGTTTTGGTCATTTTAAGTTATAGTTTGTCTTGGTATGTCTATTATTGAGATATAGGTTGAATTATTAAGATTTTTTAACCTATAATTCTTTAAATAAGGATGGTTTTAAGTCATATAATAAATCTCCCCTATCTTGTTAACTTGCTCTTCAACTTTTGTTTTTTACATATTCACCAAATTTAAGCAGATGATGAAAGGAGAACGCATGCTTTGGAATGCATTTCAATATTACAAAACCCTTGTAGTTACCAATACATAAATTTTAAGGCTCCCATATATAGTTAGAATCATACAGGTCAAAGTTTTTATAAAGTTAACATAAAACTATAACTCCTCACAAAATTAATTCTATCTTAAATATTTCCTTTTTATTGTAATACAAAAAGAGATTGTTAGAAGTTACATGCTTGTCTTTCCTCGCTCAATAATGTGATAGTCGATTTCCACCCACTTTCACATCTCACTTATCCTCATTAGTTCTCAACATAACCATGTTTTGGATGATGTTAGAGGCTGCTAATTTTTTAGCTTCTAAATGAATCATAAATTTGAATTTACCTTGGTTTATTTGTTGATTGATTTGAAGTTTCAAATCCTTTCTTCAAAGTTTGAATTCTTGATCAATCGAGTATGCAAGTTTACTCCTTTAACTTCTCACTCAATAGCTTTAAGTTCCCAGAGACATCAGTACAAGAATTCCTTAACACATTCTCCCTCATCATCTTGAACTTCCTAGCTAGCAAGGTTCCAAGGAATTTGCATTTACATATGGTCAAAACCCCATAAGGAGAAATTATTCTAAAGCACCTTCAATTTTTCTCTCATGTGTAATTTAATTATCCCCTTGCATTGTCAAGACCACCACATGGTGGCCCAAAACATATAAATACTTATTAATCCCCATACCACCAAGTTTGTTGTATAATGGGCTAGCTCATTTGATTTTAATTTTCCCACTTGCTTTACCTCATTTTTTATCATCTCCAAAATTCATCATGCCTAATAAGGTGAACACATTGACTTCAAGGGGATGACATCTCGATGTCCCACACACTAGGATGGCTTGTTATATCCTTTTATGAAACATCATCAATTTATAATGGGAAAATGATCATATATCCACTAACTCAATACCACCTTGATGTGTCAGATCACCATAACATGAATATCCACTCAACTTGTAATCACTTACTTAACAGTGATGGAACCTACAAATTTTAGTATGCTTTCGCTACTCCTAATAATTTCAATTTAATTCCACTTTATATCCATATGCAAATTTTAAAATTCTAGAGTCATCGGCCTCAAAGCTACCAACTTCAAACATACTAGCCACATTAATTATTAGCTACAAAGAAAATATCTTTTGGATTTATCCAACATCTAGCTTAAGTCATATCATTGTGACTAAGCCAATCACCATGTAATATGCCCAAACAGTCATTATATGTATGATTACAATTGAGTTAGCCAACCCCACTACAATTTATATCCGACACTCTTTATAAGACACTCCTTAAGATCAATATTATATTTATTATAAGGTGGCATCTAGCTAAAGAGTGTAATTCCTATCATTATCTTTCAAGATTCCCCTTGTCATTAGGCATATAAGAGGCTAAAACCATTCACTAAGTCCTTTCAACATGTTTAATCCATTTCTTTTTTGATATTGAGAGAAATATAATAATATGTTGCATGGATAAGCATCTTTTTGTTTCTAGGTTAATTCATCTTGCCATTCCTCAGGGTTAATGTTGAGTAGTCCCATCACATCATTTGTTGGTCTTCACTTAATGGATCATGAGCTCACAATCACATTTCCTAAGAGCGAGATGTTATTTATCTTTATAAAAGGTTCAATTTCCCTTATAGAAAGTATTTCAAAGATAAGTATTTTATGGCTATGTATGTCTTCCCTTGATTCTTATGATATAGAAATTCAATCTTTGTGTCCACCCTTCATAGTGGTATGTCATAGGGGTGTCAATTTGGGTCAACCCGTCGGGTTCGGGTCGAACCCGACCCGACCCGGATATAAACGGGTCAACCCGAACCCGACCCGTTTATGCAAACGGGTCGGACATTTCAACCCGGACCCGACCCGGCCGGGTTGCCGGGTTGACCCGACCCGACCCGTCGACCCGATAGTGGATTGCGCGGCAGCGCAATGGTCGACCTCCATAATCAAATAGTAAAATTAATAAAAATAGTTTTATTTGGCAAAAAATCGTATGCTTAGTATATGTTACATGTTAAAATTTATTTTACTATATCCAAAATCTTTATTAAACATTTAGATAATAATTTCTCTCAATAATCACAATATATTAACATTCAACATTATCTCTCTTATGGAAGATTGATCCAAGATGCCAAACAGAGAAGTTCCAACCAATATCTACATACAAACTAGAAATCAAATATAATATATCTATAGAAGGTGTTAAATGTGCACTAATTAGCTTGAGTCAAATATTTTATGGTAACATTAAAAAATTTACTCATTGTTTTACTTGGATCATATACAAAAAAAAATATAAGAGAAAGAGAGAGAGAGAGAGAGAGAGAGAGAGAGAGAGAGAGAGAGCATAAGTAAATTAATATGTTACTTGAAATAATTAAACTCTAATAGAAAATGCATTCTCATGTCTAATGAAGCTTCAAATTCTTTTGTAGTCATTTGCATTTTCTAATGAGAAAATTTATTAAAGTAATCAAATTAGGGCATTAACTCTTTTTTTATTCTAAGTCCATAGTAAAGATTCTAATATTAATGTCAGTCATACTAGTTGACTTATGGACATCTATTAGGACAGCATAATTGTTCAATTCAGCTTTATAAAAATAAACCAAATGTTAATCAATGCATGCTATGTATTGTCTAAACAATGAGAAGAAATATTGTTATCCTTCAAAATATCATGAATAATATATTTATATAATATAACTTATTTTGCTATAATAGGGTTGATATTTATTATTAAAAGATTTTATTTGTTTATTTGATTGAATTAACTTTAATAACTTGTCAATTACTTTGAACCCCAAACACCCACTACAGGAAAATCAGTTATTACCAGCGGAATTTTCCGGCGGCTTTCCGGCCGTCAGTTTTCCGGCGGCTTTCCGGCGGATTACCGGCGGCTTATTTCCTACAAAATTTTCCGGCGGCTTTCCGACGGTCCTGTAGTGACCATATATAAAATTGTTAAAATTTTCACCCTTTTTTTCCTTTTTTTTTTCATTTTGGGATATGCAAAAAAAAAAAAAACATTTTACCATAGATTTATTTTATCTTATAACTTTTAGAAAAAAAAAGAGGACCATGTCATTTTAAACATAAAATTTAAGAAGTTTCAAGAAAAAGATCAAATAAAGGTGGGTGAAAGATGTGCTTGCTTGGATGTTTGAAGTACTTAGCTATTTTTCTACATTATGATAGAAATATTCTTCTTACAAGTGCTAAATTTATTTTTGTATATAAAAATATTTCAAATGTCAACTCATGCATTATATGCCAAATGAATGTTATTTTTACGTGAATTTTTAATTTTATTTTCTCTTTCCTTTTTTAGTGCTTTCTCTATTTTGCTAGGAAATATAAGCCTTGCGCATTTGTAGCTTATTCCTTAGAATTTTTCTATCTTTGCATTATGAGTTTTATTTCCCTGAAATAATGAGATTAACTATGGATGAAACAACTTATTGTTGCTAAGAGAATGTTATAGCTGAATTTAGTAGACTACTATCACAGCTAAGTGATTTAAGCTTCATAACCTTGGGCAAAGGACCCATAAAGTCTTAGCAAATGTTATATTTATAGCTTCTTGGACTCTGTACCACTACCTATCTTAATATTCAATTCATCATAGAACTTTTTACCTTATGGCAGTTCAAAGATGTATCACATAAGCTTCTTATGTGGAGAAATAGTTATCTCATGTAGTTAAGGTTATTCACCCTCTATCTTATAGACTCACTTATTTCGAATTATAGATTTGTATGAGGAAAATAGCCTTTGAATTCATAATCCATCCTCTAATAATAAGCTCATGCAAAAATAAACAAAGAGAGATTTTATTTTATGAGAGTTTCTCTTGGAAATTTTATTTATTTACTAATACACTATAACTAAAAACTTTCATTATAATTTTAGTATCTGTTTTACTATGAAAAAATTTAAATTATCTATGTTGTGCAGGAAATTCCAAGAAAAATTCTACAAAATAGGTAAATTTTCACTAGCACCGTGGCACCACATCAAAAAGCTTCACAACACTATTAGCACCAATCCAATGCATCAATATACCTATGCTCTCAAATTTTTCACAAATTAATTTAGCACCTTTGTGTCGTATCCTCAAGCAACGTAGTGCTACCAATGCCCCAATGTTATAACTGAGCACTGCAATGGATATGTTCTCAATAAAATTTAGAATTAATTCAGTGACACAACACTGTATCATGAAGTGCCCCAACATTTATCAGCGTCGCAGTGCCAAATGGGCACCACAGCGATAAATCTCCATGATGTCATTACGTAGAAGTTGAATTCGTTCCTTAGTGAATCATCATGTTAATTCAAACCTATTTCTATGTCAGGGATATTTAGCAATGCCATAGCATTAGAACAATTTGTAACATTATGACACCAACCTTTTAGTGTCGCATTGACATTATTAGTTTAAGTGCTAAAAATGTTTGTTTTTATTTATGGTGGGGCAACATTTACTTTTGCTAAAGCTTTTGAGTACTTGTGGAAGACATGTGGTTTGATCTTGAGATAGAGAGCACCTTTAAAAAACATAGGAAAACCAAAATGAATCAAGCTTAAGAAAGGAAAGAACACAATCAGGAGAATGACCTACCTAGACCTCTTAGAGAGTATGCTAATCGAATGCTAGAGGACATTCACCAGAGCATCCATAGCTGAAACATCAAATAAATCAACTTTGAGCTTACACACATGTTCTTCTAAATAGTTTAGAATTCATAGTTTAGGGGAACTACTGTCGAGGATTCCAACATTTATATAGCTAGTTTTCTAGAGATTTATGTTACATTTAAGTATAATTGTCTCTTTATTGATGCCATTAAACTTTATGTTTTTTATTTTCTTTTCTTTGTGAGATAAGGCAAAAATGTGGCTAAATTCTTTATCCTTATGCTTCATCACCACTTGGAATAATCTCGCTTACAAGTTCCTAGCTAAGTATTTCACTCCATTAAAAGTTTCCAAGCTTAAGAATGGCATTACTTCTTTTACTCAATTTGATTGAGTTCCTAATTATGAGAGTTGGGAAATATTCAAAGAATTTCTTAGGAAGTGCCCCCAGCATGTCTTACTTGATTGGTTTATTACTCAGACCTTTTATAAAGGATTGTTAGGATCCCAAAGATCTATTATAGATGTGGCCATTGAAGGATATTTTATGTAAAAAAGGATATGGCACCAACAACTTTCAATGGCCTAAAATAGGGTGAGTCCTATGAAGATAGCTAAAGTATATGATTCTGATGCATTATATATTCTAACAGCACAATTAGTAGCCATTTATAGGAAGTTGGATATCCTTAGTGTTAGTTTAGCCACAAGACCATCTGTTAATGTAGAAGAGACTATCTTTAGTCCATCTATTATTCCCAATACCCAATAGGTACATACCTAAAATGCTATTAGTAGAGCAAACAATACATATTTGAGCACTTACAATCCAGGTTAGAGGAACCACTCAAATTTCTAATGAAATAATAATAATAATAATAATAATAATAATAATAATAATAATAATAATAATAATAATAATAATAATAATAATAATAATAATAATAATAATAATAATAATAATAATAATAATAATAATAATAATAATAATAATAATAATAATAATAATAATAATAATAATAATAATAATAATAATAATAATAATAATAATAATAATAATAATAATAATAATAATAATAATAATAATAATAATAATAATAATAATAATAATAATAATAATAAGGGTAATCAATGAAATGCCAATCAACCCCACCATATAGGATCTTGGAACCACCCTCAACAAATAATTTGGAAATATTAGATCTAATTATTCCCAGGTTTTAATTCTAACAATAAGTTTAAAAGGGAGAAAATTGTTGTCTAAAAGGGAGATATGGAGATACTCATTATTCTATGAACATATTTTCAAGCAATTGGTAGGGCTATGATTGTTATCTAAAAGGGAGAAAATTGGTATAAGGCCATAACTTGTCACTCACTTTATTGTGTCTTAAATATTTCCCCTTTATTATAATACAAAAAGAGATTGTAAAGCTACATAGTTATTTTTCTTCCCTCTATAATGTGATAGTTAATTTCCACCTACATTTACATCTTAGTTATCCTCATTGGTTATCAACATAACCTTGATTTGGATTATGTTAGAGGTAGCCAAATGTTTAGCTTATATATGTATCATAAATTTGAATTTACCATGGTTTTGTTGGTTGATTGATTTGAACTTTCAAATCCTTTCCTAAGGGTTTGAATTCTTGATTGAGTATGCAAGTTTACTCCTTCAACTTCTCACTCGATAGCACTAAGGTCCCAAAGACATTAGCTCTAAAAGCCAATAACACATTCTCCCTTATCATCTTGAACTTGCTAGCTAAGCAATGTTCAAAGGAATTTTCATTTATTTATGGTAAAAAACCTATAAGGAGAATTTTTTCTAAAAAAACTTCACATTTTCTCTCATATGTAATCTAATTATTCCCTTGCATTATTAAGACCACCACGTGGTGGCCCCAAATATATACATACTTAATAATTCCCATACCACCAATTTTTAGCTATAATTAGCTAGCTCATTTGATTTAAATTTGTTCACTCATTTTGTCTCATATCCAAAATTTATCATGCCTAATAAGGTAAATGCTTTGACTTCATAGAGATGACATCTCCATGTCCCAAACACTAGGATGACTTGTTATATCCTTTTATTTGACATCTTCTATTTATATTGGGAAAATGAAGAATTTTCCACCAACCCAATACCAACTTTATGTGTTAAATCACCATACCATGAATATCCACTCAACTTATAATCACCTACTAACCAGTGTTGGCACCTGCCAATTTTAGCAAGCTTTCGCTACACCTACTGATTTCAATAAGATGCCACTTCATATCCATATGAGAATTTTAAACTTATGGAGTCCTCAACCTAAATGCTATAAACTTCAAACATACTAATCACCTTATTAGCTAAAAAGCTAATATCTTTGGGATCTATCCAACATCCAGCTTAATTTATATTATTGTGACCAAACAGTCATTATATGTATAATTATAATAGAGGTAGCCAGCCCCACTACCAATTACATCTTACACTCCTTATAGAAAACTCCATAAGATCAATATTATAATTATTATTTAACCCATAATGGTATTTTAGAAATTTCTTTTTTTTTCATCTATAGTATCCTCTGATTTGTTGCTTTCCTAAAAACAACTATTACATGGCCTGAAAATACAAAAGCATGTTGATAAATACAATTATACTTTCAAAATTGCATAAAAAACTCTCATAAGCATGTTGGACAACGCAAACAAATGGCAGGATAATAATATGTGTCTTCCCCTCATTTGGTTTGCTTATTATTTATATAGATTTAATATTATGTCTTTAAACTTATCTAGGTATATTTGTAAGATGGCATCTAACTATAGATTGTAATTCCTATCATTATCCTTCAATATTCTCTTTGTCATTAGTCATATAAGAGGCTAACACGTTGCATTAGGTCCCTTCTCTAGGTTCAAGCCATTTCCTTTTTGATATTAAGATAAAAATAATACTAAGTTGGATTGTCAAGTATCCCTTTCTTCCTAGTTTAATTCATGTTGCCTTTCCTTAAGGTTAATGTTGAGTAGTCATGTCACATCATTTGGTGGTCTTCATAATTGATCGTGATAAGCTCACAATCACATTTCTTAAAAGTGAGATGATATTTATCTTTAAAAATAGTTCAATGTCCCTAGAAGAAAGTATTTCAAAGATAAATATTTTTATGACTAAGTATGTCTTCTGTTGATTCTTATGATAGAGACAAAGTCAATCATTGCTTCCACCCTTCATGGTGGTAAGGCCCAACAAAGTTTTCACTCTACACACAAGATTATTTCAATGCCTACACTGTAACTTTGTGATAAAGGACTAAAACTAGTCAGAACTATTTAATTGATATAAGCCATGTCGTTGGAATTTAAGACATTTACAAAATACTAATTCCTTCTCTAAGGTAGAAGATGGTTGACCTCTATAATCAAAGACTAAAACTAATAAAAAAAAGTTTTATTTGGCTAAAAATCATGTGCCTAGTATATGTTACATGTTTTAATTTATTTTATTATATCAAAAAATCTTTATTAAAAATTTAGATAATAATTTATCTCATCATCACAATATATTAACATTCAACATTATCTCTCCTATGGAAGATTAATCCAAGATGTGAATCAATGAAGTTCCAACCAATATCTACATACAAACTAGAAATCAAATATAATAGATCTATATAAGGTGTTAAATGTGCACTAATTAGCCTGAGTCAAATATTTTATAGAAATGTTCTAAAATTCACTCATTATTTTACTTGGATCATATACAAAAACATTTAGAGAGAGAGAGAGAGAGAGAGAGAGTGAATAAACAAATTAAAATGTTACTTGAAATAATTAAACTCTAATAAAAAATGCACTCTTATGTCTAATGAAACTTCAAAGGCTCTGGTAGTCATTTCCAGTTTCTTATGTGCAAATTTATTAATATAATCAAATTAGTGCATTAACATTTTTTTCCTAATTACATACTAAATATTCTAATAAGAACGTCTATCATACTAGTTAAAATATGGACATCTATTAGGGAAGCTTATCTATTCAATTCAACTTTATAAAAACAAACCAAATCAATGCATGCTATGTATTGTCTAACCGATGAGAAGAAATATTGTTAGCCTTCTAAATATCATGAATAATATATTTATATTATAAAACTTATTTAGCTATAATGGGGTTGAGATTTATTAATAAAAGATTTTTTTTATTGATTAAGATAAATCTAATAACTTGTTAATTACTTTGAACCCCAAACAATATAAATAAAATAGTTAAGATTTTCTCTTCTTCTTCTTTTTTCATTTTAGGTGATGAAAAAAAAAATTACCCAAGAATTATTTTTATTTTTTAACTTTTAGAAAAAAAAGGACCTTCTCATTTAAACATAAAATTTAAGATGATTGGAGAAAAGGTCAAATAAAGGTGGGTGACAGACGTGCTTGCTTGGATGTTTCTACTTAGGGGTCGAGTATTTATCTAGTTTTCTGCATTATGATAGAAATATTCTTCTTACAAGTGCTAAATTTATTTTTGCACGTAAAAAAAATTTAAAATGTCAACTCATGCATTATATGCCAAATGTATGTTTTTTGTGATGTGATTTATAATTTTTTTTCTCATACTTTTTTAGTGATTTGCTCTATTTTGCTAGGAAATATAATCCTTGCATATTTCCAGGTTAAGCATTTGACTTTGTTTGCCTTAGCATTATGAGTTTTATTTCCTCAATTTGAGATCATGAGAATAACTATGGACGACACAACTTATGGTTGCTAAAGAGCATCTCATTGCTTGGTTAAGTCTACTACCTCCATAATTAAGTGATTTAAGCTTCATAACCTTTGACAAAGGACCCATAAAGTCCTAGCAAATGTTATTTTTATATTTTCTTAGACTCCATACCACTACCTATCATACTATTTAACCCTTCATAGACTTTTTTACTCTTTGGCAGTTCAATGACATTATCACATAAGCTTTTCATGTGGAGAAATATTATTTCATGTAGTTAATATTTATCAAGTACTATTGCATTGGTACAACATTTGAATGCTAACTCTTTTAGTATAAATATAAGGTATAACTTGAAATCTCTTAAGTAAAATGAAGTTTATGAAAGTGCTCAGATGACACTAGAAAGTGCTCTGATACCACTTGAAAGTTCGTTAGGGATGTTAAGCCCTGTAGAACTGGCCCAAGCTAACCAAGAGATAGGTGAATTGGAAAACTTTAAAACCAAAGATAAAACTAGATCCAAAATCACCACAAACAAAGTGCGAAAGAAAAATAAATGCGGAAGCGATAATAAGAAAAGAACACACCGGATTTATAGTGGTTCGGTCAAACCTTGACCTACGTCCACTCCTTGGAGGCACCCTCCAAGTATTGCACTACAAAAGTGTCTCTCCTTTAGCCCCCACAGTTAGGCGGAGAAGCCCTTACAA
>NW_021319682.1:3514625-3546270 GCF_001605985.2 Dendrobium catenatum | reverse complement strand
TTGAGCTGGTTCCAAATTGCATTCTGATCGTGCGGACCTGAAATGTTAGCACAAAAGACAATCGTAGAGAAATAAGGAATGTTTGCTATCATCAAAATCATAAATCATAGATCCGCAACAGTTTATCTCTTAAATGTCTAGATATCTTCTACTATAATTGTTGAAATATCATTAGAAACTCTAATGTAATACATGCCCTTACAGAGCACCAACCTTCTGAGTTTGCAAGAGATATTCAATCAATGAGTCTTCGAAGAGGTCGTCGGCATGAAGATAATGGAGTAGGGTGGCGATACTTTCTACTGGCTAGGTGCCCTACTCCCAATTTAATAAACTAATAGAGTTGAAGTTTTTTTACTTTCTAAGTTAAATCACTAGAAGCATCATATTATTTTAATTTTGCTAGCCCTAGGACAATAAATTACATTACTAGAATTAAAATTTCCTTATGCTAAAAAATAAATCCTAATAAAGTTGTATAAATGAGGTTAAACTCCATCAAAACTTACCAAGAAACCTCTATTTTTCTATGATCATCTCACTTAGTATAACATGATTTAGAACATCTTTTTAATCATTAGCATTATCATGCTAGAGTTTAAATTAAATGTACCAAGGACATATTATGTTGTATCTATGAGAGTTTATGTAGGACTTCATTCACGAATAATAAGGTTGAAGAGGGTTATTTTCTTTTTTTTAGCTCTTTTGTATTATTATTTAGGTCATTTCAAGTTATAGTTTATGTCTTGATACATCTGTTATTGAGATATAGGCTGAATTGTTAAGCTTTTTTAACATGTAATTCTTTGAATAAGGATGGTTGAAAGTCATGTAATAAATCTCCACCAACATGTAAACTTGCCCTTCAACTTTTTTTTTTTACATCTTCACCATATACAAGCTGATGATGGACGAGAAAGCATGTTTGGAATACATTTCTATATTTCAAAACCCTTGTAGTAACCAATACATAAAATTTAAGACTCACATATATAGTTAGCATTATATAAGTTATAGATTTTATAACGTTGGCATAAGGCTATAGTTCATCAACCATTTTATTCTATCCTATATATTTCCTTTTTATTATAATACAAAAAAGAGATTGTGAAATGTTACATGGTTGTATTTCCTTCGTCTACAATGTGATAGTCCATTTTCAACTAGTTTCACATCTCACTTATCCTCATTGGTTCTCAACATAACCTTGTTTGGATGATGTTAGAGGCTACCAATTTTTTAGCTTCTATATGATTCATAAATTTTAATTTAACTTGGTTTGTTGGTTGATTGATTTGAAGTTTCAAATCCATTCCTCTAAGCTTAAATTCTTGATCGAGTATGCAAGCTCACTCCTTCAACTTCTCACTCGATAGCTTTAAGTTCCCTAAGACATCAACACCAAAATCCCTTAACATATTCTTCCTTATCATCTTAAACTTTCTAGCTAAGCAAGGTTCCAAGGAATTTGCATTTACTTATGGTCAAAACCCCATAAGGAGAAATTATTCTAAAACACCGTCACATTTTCTTTCATGTGTAATCTAATTATCCCCTTGTATTGTCAAGACTACCACGTGGTGGCCCCAAACATATAAATACTTAACAATCCCCATGCCACTAAGCTTGTGGTTATAATGGGTTGGCTCATTTGATTTTAGTTTGCCCACTTGCTTCACCTCATTTTGCCTCATCTCCAAATTCACCATGCCTAATAAGTTGAATGAATTGATTCTATGGATATGACATATATAAATATGACCCACACACTAGGACGGCTTGTTATATCCTGTTATGTGATATCTTCAATTTATAATGGAAAAATGATATTTTTCCTCCAACTCAATACCACCTTGATGTGTTAGATCACCCTACCATGAATATCCACTCAACTTGCAATTACCTAATTACCTGTGTTGGCACCTGCAAATTTTAGTATGCTTTCACTACACCTAATTTCAATTCGATGCCACTTCATATCCATATGCAGATTTTAAAATTCTTGAGTCATCGACCTCATTGCTACCAACTTCAAACATACTAGTCACCATATTATCCACAAAACAAAAATCTTTTGGATCTATCCAACATCCACCTTAGGTCATATTATTGTGACTAAACCAATCACCATGTAATATACCCAAACAGTCATTTTATCTATGATTTCAATTGAGCTAGCCAACCCCACTTAACATATTACGTTTTACACTCATAGGACACTCCCTAAGATTAATATTATACTTATTATTTAAATTGTAATGGCATTTTAGCAATTTTAATCAATTATAAATCTCAAATTATAATTTATAAAAGCTAATGCAAAATCTCTTTAATGTAAAATATATGTGTATTTGCTTTATTTGTACTACTTCGATAATAAATCCCTTATAAAAAAGTTAAAATATCAAGAGGTGAAGATTTATTAATTGTTAAAAGATTTTTTTTTCATCTCAGGTATCGTATAATTAATTATTTTTTTCTAAAAACAACTATTGCATGGCCAAAAATACAACATCATGGATATAATTAAAGACAATTATACTTTCAATATTGCATAAAAAACTCTCATAATCAATGGAAAGAAAATAATACCTACTTTTCACCTCAATTGATTTTCTTTTTATTTATATAGACATAATACTATATATTTAAACTTATCTAGGTATATTTATAAGATGGCATCTAGCTAGAGAGTTTAAGTCCTATCATTATCTTTCAAAATTCCCCTTATCATTAGGCATATAAGAGTTTAACACCTTGCATTAGGTCCCTTCTCCAGGTTCAAGCCATTTCCTTTTTAATATTGAGAGAAATATATTACGTACTACGGTACATGGCCTCTTTCTTCCTAGGTTAATTAATCTTACCTTTCCTCAAGGTTAATGTTTAAGATAAAAAATTCTATCAATCATCACGATACATTAAGATTCAACAATATCTCTCCTATGGAAGATTGATCCAAGTGTGAATCAGTAAGTTTCAACCAATATCTACATACAAACTAGAAAGCATATATAATAGATCTACAAAAGGTGTTAAATGTGCACGAAATTAGCCAGAGTCAAATATTTTATGGAAACATTCAAAAATTCACTCATTATTTTACTTGGATCATATACAAAAGTACTTAGAGAGAGAGCATAAGCAAATTAATATGTTACTTGAAATAATTAAACTCTATGGAAAATTCTTTCTCATGTCTAATGAAGCTTCAAATGCCTTGTAGTCATTTACATTTTCTTATGAGCAAATTTATTAAAATAATCAAATTAGGAATTAATTCTTTTTTTTTCTAAATATTCCATAGTAAAGATTCTAATAAGAACGTCTGTCATACTAGTCGAATTATGGACATCTATTAGGACAGCATGTCTGTTCAATTTGGCTTTATAAAATAAACTAAATGTTAATCAATGCATGCTACGTATTGTCTAACCAATGAGAAGAAATATTGCTAGCCTCAAAATCTCATGAATAATATATTTATATAATATAACTTATTTTCTATAATGGGGTCAAGATTTATTAATAAAAATTATATTTAATCATTTGATTAAGATAATTTAATAACTTGTCAATTACTTTGAACCCCAAACACCATATATAAAATTGTTATTTTTTTCTTTTTTTTTTTAGTTTGGGAGATGCAAAAAACAAAACTTTTTTGAAAGAATTATTTTTATTTTATAACATTTAGAGAAAAAAAAAAAAGAGGACCTCGTCATTTTAAACATAAATTCTAAGAAATTTCAAAAAAAGGTCAAAAAATGGTGGGTGACAGATGTGCTTGCTTGGATGTTTTAAGTATGTAGCTATTTTTCTACATTATGATAGAAATATTCTTCTTACAAGTGTTATATTTATTTTTGTAGGTAAAAGATATTTGAAATGTCACCTCTTGCATTATATGCCAAATGAATGTTATTTCTTATGTGAATTTTTAATTTGTTTTCTCATACTTATTTTAAGCATTTACTCCATTTTTCTAGGAAATATAAGCCTTGCATATTTCCATCTTATGCCTTAGACTTTATCTGTCTTAGCATTATGATTTTTATTTCCCCAATTTCAGATCATGAGATTAACTCTAGTTCACCAAACATATGGTTGCCAAAGAGCATCTTATAGCTGGGTTTAGTAGAGTACCTTCATAGCTAAGTGATCTAAGCTTCATAACCTTGGACAAAGGACCCATTAAGTCTTAGCGAATGTTATTTTTATATGTTTTTGGACTCTGTACCACTACCTATCTTACTATTCAATCCTTCATAGAAGTTTTTACCTTTTGGCAGTTCAAAGATGTTTTCACATAAGCTTTTTTATGTGGAGAGATAGTTATTTCATGTAGTTAAAGTTATTTACCCTCTATCTTATAGACTTACTTATTTCAAATTATAGATTTGCACGAGGACAATAGCTTTTTAATCCTAATCCATTCTTTGATAAACTTGAGCAAACTGAAACAATGGTATATTCTATTTTTTTTTAGAGTTTCTCTTGGAGATTTTATTTTTTTACTACTACACTGTTGCTATAAATATGGATTAAATTTCTAGTAACTATTTCACTATGAAAAAAATATCTATTATCTATGTTGGGCAATAAATTCCTATAAAAATTCTACAAAATAGGGAAAATTTCACCAACACCATGGCACCACATCACAAAAATTCACATCACTATTAGCACCAATCTAGAACGCCAATGTGCTTATGCTTTCAAAAATTTTCCAGATTAGTTTAGCACCATGATGTCGTATCCTCAAGCGATACAACGCTACCAATGCCCCAATACTAAGCTGAGCAATGATGTGGATATGTTCTCAGGAAAATTTAGAATTAATTTAGTGCCACAATATTGTATCATGGAGTGCCCTAGCGTTTATCAATGTTGTAGCGTCGAATGGGCACTGCAATGACAAATCGCCATGATGTTGTGGCACAAAAGTTGGAATGGTTCCTTAGTAATGTCATAGCATTAGATCAATTTGTAGTGTTGTGACATAAACCTTTTAGTATCGCAGTGCCATTGTTAGTTTAAGTGCTAAAAATATTAGTAATTCTTTGTAAAGTGCTTCCGGGTGACATCCGACGCAACTCTTAGGTTATAAATTTTTTTTATTGTATCAATAAAAACTATTTAAAGTATTTTTAATGTCATAGATGGTTAAATTCATTGTTTTAAACTTGCGATGAGTAAGAAAGCATGTTTTACTTAAGAAGACTCTAATTCTTGCAAAGTTTAGATATTATTTTCAATTTCTACCATTCTTCATTTAATTATTGCAACAGTCATGATTTAATTTAAAACCTAATTTGTCTTTTTGCCTCAAGAAAAGAGAAAGAAAAAAATTAGGACAATTGAAATGGAACACTTTTTTTTTTTTACGCGTTGATCAGAAAAGCGGTTACAAGGTCCTTAAAGGACCTCAAGCTCACTAATGCTTCGGGAGCTACCAAAAAACAAAATAAAACCAAAAATAAGAAAAGATTAACATGAAGACATTGGGTCCAATCTTTTCATCCTAAAATTGCGAAGCCAAAAGACTTGCAATATACAAAACCTTCAAGCAGATTGTCACAACAATAAATACCAGGCATTTGAAAAATTTTCTGTTATCCTGAGAATCATAATCATCAAGAAATATCTGAAGACAGAAAACTATATAACATTAAGAATAATGCGAATACAGATAAGGTTAGCCAAAAACATATTCTCAAACTACAGCCAGCTAAAGGAGCCCAACCAGCAATATAATCTCAAGCAATCTATCCATAAATAATTGATGAAATCAAACAAAAGCCATCTAATACACTGACTAGAGTACTGAAAAAAAATCCTAAGGATCAGTAAAATAATCCCATAAACATAATATGATTATAAAAAATCTGGTATAACTGGCCCATCCGTAGAACCAGAAATGGAGCTAATAAGAAGAAAACAGCCAGAAAATCACAATTGTCAGGGGAAATCAAAAGCCACCATCATGTATTTGAGCTATAAAACCACCTAGCCATCTCATGAAAATTGCTAATGAGGCAGCTAGAGCTACCCTCTAAAATATAAAAAATAAACAGATAATCCATAATGCAAATAAACACCTCTAAGCTACAAAACACTTTGATAAAACTTAACTAAAAAGAAATAAAAACTCCAAAAAATTGACAAACTGAAGGCCAGTAGCAGCTAAAAAATAGCTCAACCCTACCACTAGAAGGATCAAAATAACTACAATTACAAACAAACCAAAATATGCTTACCAAAAAACTTAATACAGCAACTGGAGAAAAATGATGGCTTGATAAAGAAAACAGATCATGAGTAGTTATCAACCAGCTCAGGAGTGTAGTATTATGTAAATCATAAAGCCAACATACTAGCTGCCACTCAAATCTGATCCTACTCCAAACCAAAATGGGAGAAGAGCAAGACCAAAAAATCAGAAAATGATTAATAGTACAACAATAGTTAAAATGCTGAATTCCAACACCCCAATTACCCAACTTACCCAAAACCCAGCATACATAATTCGAAAGGAGGTTCCAAAAAAGATGTGAAAACCATATTATCCAATTACTGTTCGCTAGGACAACTATTGATACAGCTAACAAAGATCATGCCAAACTGTTGACCCCTGCTACAGGATCCTTGCCTACAAATGATCTCATTAGTAAAATCTATGCTAAGGAATTCATTATGCAGTGGTTTAGGAAGCCATCAAACAAGCCTTTGGACTATTTGGTACATAAACATTTCTCTTATGTCTATAGTTGATCATGGTGATATGGGAAAGCCAACTCCACAGCAACATTCTTATGAAGATGAAATGACAAAGGAATTTGATCTTAAAATGTGAGTTTTTGTTGCCAACGACTTTGATGTGAAGAAAAGTCATTACATATATGTTGGAATCTCTTAAGAAGGAGATGACTCTTTTGGAGATGCTTAAGACACTTCAAACTAAGTCTTTGAGGCTGAAATCATGTCCAAAAGTTCTTACTTATGCTGGGTGACATTTCAGATGATGATGAGAAATAAGATAAAAGTAGATAAGAGAAGATGCTCGTCCCTTTGGCTTATGGGAGTTTTGGTAGTAGAATTTTGGTAAGAATTCGAATGGGCTCAGCTGCAATAATGATTGCAACGGTCATTAAAAAGGAGACAAAAATATTTAGACTAGAGGACTTGGAGAAAGGTCAGTGCTGAAGCCCCTCAACCCTCATGCATTTGCTGATAAGAAGAGTCCTAATGATTATAAAAAGATTAAGATCCACTACTAGAGAGATGATTGAAATGCTTTTTGGATCTCCATTTGTTGCAACGGTCATCGGAGGTGTCGTGAATTCCAATGCAATTCAAAATATGATATAAAGGCCTGCGTTACAATGGAAACGAGCTCTCGAAAATACTCAGACGACATCAGATAGACAAACGGACAGCGCCATTGCGTCCAAAATTTAAGGTAAAGTCGTAAATTTCAAAGGTGATTGAAATATGATGTGAAGGCATGTGCTACGAGGAAAACGAGCCTCGACGGTGCCCAAATGAAGTCCGATAGACAAACGGACAGCGCCATTGCGTCCGGAACATTGTCGGCATTAAGAATCTATATTTTATTTAATAAATTTGAATCATCCGAGATGGTGGTGAATTTTTAGGCGATGCAAATATGATATAAAGGCCTGCGTTACGATGAAAACGAGGCCTCGAAAACACTCGGACGACGTCCGATCGAAAAACAGACAAAGCCATTACGTCCGGAACATCGTTTCCATTAAGAATCTACATTTTATTCGATCAAATTGGATCGTTTGAGGTGGTGTCGCAAATTTCAAAGGAGATCCAAATTTGATGCGAAAGCACACACTACGAGGGAAATTAGCCTCGTCGGTGACGAAACGATGTCTGATTAACAAACGGACATCGCCATTACATCCGGAACATCATCGACATTCGAAGTCTACATTTTATTTAATCAAACTGGATCGTTTGATGTGGTGTGGCAAATTTTAAAGGCAATCCAAATATAATGCAAAGGCACGCATTACGAGGGAAATTAGCCTCGTCGGAGACCAAACGATATCAGATCGACGAACGGACAGTGCCATTGCATCCGGAACATCGTCAGCATTAGGAATATACATTTTATTTGATTAAATTGGATCGTTTGAGGTGGTGTCGCAATTTTTAAATGGCGATTCAAATATGTTGCGAAGGCATGCATTACAAGAGAAATTAGCCTCGTCGGAGACCAAACGAAGTCGGATCGACAAACGGACAGCGCCATTGCGTTCGGAACATTGTCAACCTCTGAAAACTGTATTTTATTTATTCAATTTGAAGTATCCATAATGATGACACGAATCTCAAGGCAAAACACGCATGCCGAGGAAAGAGGCCTCAAGGTGGCCCAAACAAAGTCCGATCGCAAAATGGACTGCATCATTGGGTTCGGAACACCGTCAATACTATGAATGCGGTGCCAATTTGTTCGAATGAGGTTTTGCGCGCAAATCGAGACAACAAGCATTTTGAAGGAATTAAGCTTCGTCGCCACCCAAGCGATGTCTGATCACAAAATGGACTACGCCATTGCAATTGGGACATCAGAAATATCCTAAATACACTATCAATTCATCTAACTTTTATATTCGATGAATTCAATCCGTTAAACTAGGTGAAATACATACAAATTTTGAGGTGATCGCACAAATTTGGAGATGAGTGCATTTTTGGGACATCACACCCCTGCCATTCAGATTTATTAATAATATTAATGTTAATATTCTATTATTTAATATTATTATTAAATCTAATAAAATCCAAAGTTAAATTGAGATCTCAAATCTTAATTAATTCCATTACCTCGGCTTCGTCGAAGTCCTGCAAAAATCTCTGATTGAATCCCTTAAAACTCGCTGCTACAGCTTCTCTCGTCAGCTCTGTGATGTGATTTTACTGCAAACGAGCTCAGACTTTGTTCCTTAAAATGAGAAGGTAAACCAAGACATGGAGGTTCTCTGTTTTTTGAAGCCTCCAAGCTGCCGCCCCATTGTTTTCCTGCTCTCGTTCTCCTCTCAACCCGCTGACTTCCAACATTCAGAATATATATATTATTTGATTAAATTGGATTGTTTGAGGTGGCGTCGCAGATTTCAAAGAGGATTTAAGTATGATCCAAAGACATGCGCTACGAGGGAAACGAGGCCCCGACGATGCTCAAACGAAGTCCGATCGACGAACGGACAGCGCCATTGCGTCCAGAACGTCGTTGGCATTAGGAATATACATTTTATTCAATCAAATTGCGTTGTTTGAGACAGTGTCAAAAATTTTGAAGGCGATCCAAATGTGTTGCGAAGGCACGCATTATGAAGGAAATTAGCCTCGTCAGTGGCAAAATGATGTCCGACTACAAAATGGATGGCGCTATTGCATCCCGAACGTCGTCGATATTAAGAATATATATATTTAATTAAAAGTCATTGTTGGAGGAATAGTTAAAAAATCTTTTGAGATATCTATTGGCAATTAAAGTCATTGGTGGTGTTTTAGAGGACAACTTGGATGAAAGGCATTGGAGGGTAATTCTAGAAAACAATATATTGGGTCAGAATCCTATCAATGTCATCTTAATATTGAGTTATAAAATTCCGCCAAATCATCTACAAAATTGTTTCGCATTTTTGTTGTATATTTCCATAAGATGATACGTTTGATAAAGATGATTTAGTCTGAATGTGGATGGCATTAGGATTCATTCGGACATCTCAATGAATGAATATAGAGCCTATGAATGATTTATGTCAAATAAGAACCAAATTCTTTCAAAATGTGAAAGATGCCGAGGAGACTTGGAGGACCAAATTATGTACCGAGAGAAGAAATTTCATTAATTTATGGAAAATTCTGATTCCGCTAAGTTGGTGATATGGATGGACAATGTCGACCGGATCTTCAACCTAGAGAAAATCAAGATGACAGATTACAGTAAATGAGAAAGTCTTCCTCCTTTCGGACCACTTCGTTGCCTCAAGTCACTAAAACTTGTTAACACACCGAAAATAAAATGGCTCAAAGGCAAAATAAGAATGATAAATATTTTTTTTTTAGAAGCATTAGAGGATTGGTCTGAGGGAAGAGTAATTGCCAAAGACAGACGTTTGTTTACTTATTTAATTGGATATCTCATGCTATCCAAACAATACATCCCTTCCTATAGCTAACAGGAACGGCAAGATTTGCAGCACCAAGATACCTTATAATCACAAATTATCTCAACCTGATCTCTCTCGGCAGATATTAAAAAAAATAGAAATTACTAATCATTGTCATTGTATGCTAAGTGCTGTTAATGAATTAACAATGTCAAAGCATTAACTTTGATTTCGATTTAATAAAAGAAAATTAATTAAATGAAAAAAATCAGAAGTCAAAGGAAAAGTTCAAATCACATTTAATGCTGTTACCTCGTATTATCAGAAATCCTGTGCAAAATCTCTGATTAAATCCCTTAAATCCCGCTGCAAGTGGTCTTCTCAGTCTCTCGCCTCAGACGTCGCCTTAGCCTCAAATGATGATATTTTGTTTTTTAAAAAGAGACGGAGCTGGACCATACGCTTCCTTGGATCCTTTACACTCCACCTGCTCTGTCCGAACTCCACTATTCCTAAGCTTCCCTGCAGATCACGGCCCCTCCTCTCTAAAGCAGCTTAAGGCAAGGTCCACGATCTCTCCTCCACTGCCAAGGCTGAAGCCCGTCCACACTAGAACTCCCTTCCGCTTCCTTCTGGTTGCCGAACCAAAACCGAGAGCAGGCCACTCTTTCTACCTTAGCTGAACCACGCCTCTTCTGAAAATCCTTGAGCCTCCACTGATTTCACCCTGTCCCACGATCCACCTTTACTAAAAAAAAAAAAGAGAATCGGAAGAAGATCTCCCCGTCGATCCTCTTCTCCAACTCACGTTCTCAACCAAGCCTCTTCACTAAAAATCTTGCCCGATCTCCCTGCTATTATAACGTTAGTAAAGTGGTCGTATAGTTTTTTTTTTTAATGCAGGGATTGTCTTCTAGCCGTTGTTTTACCTAAAGATTCTGACAACTTTTTCTTTTTCTTTTACTTTGACTAGCTCTTTTATTCTCTTTTGCTTTTGAGCCCCATTCCCGTTGACATCACTTAGTGGGCAAATAATATGAATATTATTTACATTTAAATCTTTATCACGTTTTTTTTTATCATTCAATATTTTATTCATAAAACTTGCTGTGTGCCATTCTTTATTCACATGAATACAAAGAGACACCACACTCCAAAAAAAAATTAATGAGAGATAGGGAGTTTCGTACATTGCATACTCTAAATCCCTTTCAGAATTCATCATTAAAAAAAAATCTCTGAGCTATCTTGTCCTTATTTGCATGTATAGTAGTAAGTTTATATATATATTATATTCTATTATTGTGACCTTGACAGTAGTTTTTTTTTTTATTTTTTATTTGATAATACTATTATGTAGTTTTTCTTTAGACTATTAAATTTATTGTTACATATATATATGTATAGCTGATATTGTTGTACATATAAAATTATATTTGAATGTTGTTCTACATACTGTTATTTAACATCGTTTGATGCTGTTATGTATATTTGTGTGAGTGAGTGTATGTAAAAAAAAAAAGAGTTACAAAACAAAAAAAAAAGAGAGAGTTACAAAATAAGAGAGAAAAAAAAAAAGAGAAAGAGAAAGGAGAAGGAAATTTTGTTTTATTTTGTGCATCTCGACGACTTCATCAACCCCGCGAATGTATGAATTTCCAACTCAGATTCTCGTTTTGTTGTTCGCAGCAGACTGGAAAACCGCCTATGCACGCCTTTATTGCGCGTGGTGAGACGGAACGCCGGTTCGATGCTTACGACGAAGCAGGCAATCACCAAAACCCTACTTCAATGTTCGTGGAAAACCGGAGAACCGCCCCATGCACGCCTTTATTGCGCGTGGTGGGATGGGACCCCGGTGCGGCACGTACGGTGAAGCGGGGTCACTCATAAGTACCCCCGGGCGGGGGGAAATAAAAATTGCTTATCAAAAATGCTTTTTTATAAAACCCCATGCACGCCTTTATTGCGCGTGGTGGGAGAAAATAAAAAAATACAACCGCCGCGGTGTCTCACCAACACCAACCGTGCACGTCTTTATTGACGTGGCGGGTAGGCGGCCTCTTGGTTTTTCCCCTTAACGGGGGAGACGCCGGGATACCACACAAAGCTCTCTGCAAGCTAAGGTGGATTCAAATTTATCCCCTTAGACAAACATTCAACCCCGGTCTACAAGGTCCTCTTGGACGAAGCAACCCATGGCTGCCGACAAGGATCCTTCTGTCAGGTTGGGTCGACTACCTCCTCTGACTAAGTAGACCAGGGACCACGATGGCCCGGGACGACGGAACCATGGGATCTTGATCGGGCCCATCATCCATTCCCCCACCATCCGCTTTAAGTGCTAGGTGGGGATCTTGATCGTGCCCATCATCCATTCCCCCACCATCCGCTTTAAGTGAAAGATGGTGAAATTTCTATTTTAAATATTAAACCTTTCCAAATTCCAAATCCAAAAACCCAATTCTTCAATTCCCAATTTCCAAACCTTTCAAATCTTTCAAACCAAATTCTTCAATTTCCAAATCCAATTTCTACCAATATCCTAAACCCATGCTGCTACTATATGCCAGATGCACGTATCTCTATACGAATCTGATTGACGACTAGCCTTAATCGAAAGTTCTCTCTCGTGATCGGGAGGGGTAATTAACTATAGGGGCTTGCGCCTATAGGAAACCAGAACTCAGATCATAAAGTCCTCGCAAAATGAGGGCGAAATCTCTGGGTAGTGTCTTATCTACAAACCCATCTGCCTTCCAAAATTTACCTCGGAACTTAGTTCGTTAAAACTCCCTCGCCGAATAAGAAAAGCGAGCGGGGAGGCCGGGGCCGAATTTTCGGAGCCCACACAAACCAAACACCAAAGCATGAAATGATACCCAACGCTCCCACTCCAGCAAGGAAGAGGACAAGCTGAGCAACAGATAAAATAATACAAGCAAAAGAAAACTTATTCCAGTCACTGCTAGCCTTATTCACAACCCAAACAGCAAGAATATAAGGAACAATTAAACCTGATTGAACGCACGAAACATAAATTCCATAGATCAGAAACTCATTCAGATTACAAAACCAAAACCACTCAAAAAATGAAAACCAGAGCCAAGAATTAAGTTCTAACATAGGGGAAATCAAGTTTATCCAGTCTAATAAGGCCTTTAAGGAAGCCTGACAAAGAAGGGTAGGATAAATTAGTAAGAAATTGCATATTGCAGCCATAATCCACTAACCAATCAGCACACGTATTTCCTTCTATATGAATGTGAGAAATATTAGCATTTAAAAAAAACAACAGTTGCTTGATTTCTCTTGCTAAATAGAACAAATCCGTGTTGTAAATTATATCACCATTGTCTTTCAAATAGTGGAGACAATGTATAGCATCCACTTCTATCCAAATGTTGCTAATACCAAGAGAAAGACATCATTTTAAACCATTAAGTGTTGTAGAAAGTTCAACAAAAATAATAAAGCATTTTGAAAGCAGTCCTGTATAAGCAGTAATAAAATTACCCTGAAAATCTCTAATGATGCCACTACAACCATAAACATTGTCTTTGACAAAACCATCACAATTGAGTTTAAAAGTGTTATAAGATAGTTTATACCAATGAATAATTTTGGAACCGTCATTAAAATGCATATTTTTAATAACAATCCTAAATTCTTTCGCAACAAAAGAGTTCTCTAAAACTTTTAACAATCAAAATATAAGCATTAAACAGATTAAGGATCTTATCTTTAATATTCTTAATTATATGATTGTGATCCATAAAATAAGAGGTAGAATGATATTACTAATATGACCTTTAGGAATGGTAAACCAAAGATTTAATATATCCTTGATGCTAATAATACCATTAAAATGATTAAACTTGAATATATCATCAAAATAAATCCAAATTTAAGAAGCAATAGGGCTAGATATAATGAAATGATGCATGTTTTCCCAAAGAAAACAACATTGGCATTTGAAGGTAAAATAAAACCTCTAATTAAATTATCTTTGCTTGGAACATATTTATATAAAACTCTCCAAGTAGAAATAGCAATTGTAGTTGGGATAATTTTATGCCATAACATAGCAAAATATTTTTGAAATAAATTTCATAGTTCTGAAAATATTCCAAGCATCCTTGAGTCTAGAAATGTCATTACTTGCCATGTTACATAATAATAAATCATCAGCATTTAAATTTCAGGGAATTTGCAGAACAAGAGATATTAGTGATTTAGGAATCACATCAGAAAGCTTAGAATAATACCAAATGTTATCAGTAATAAAATAATTCACCTTGGCAGCCACAGTAAAGAAGGAATTAATCATTAAATCTATAGAGGTCTTACCCAATTAATCATTGATCTTACCAGAAAAATAGGTTAGCTAGACCAAAGCCCCCATTTTATGTGAGGCTCTGCATCCCATTTTATATTACAAAGTATTTTCCAAACTCTAAAATCACCTTGATTGTAAGTGTACAAGGTAGGGTGCTTTCCCACATATTATTTAGCAGTCATATATTTTGTACAAAGACTAGACTTAGCATAAAAATTAAACCATAATTTGATAAAAAATGCATGGGCTAAATCAACCATGTTCTTACACACTAACGCACCTTCATCTAACACACCATAGCAATTGCTCCAAGCAATCCAGAGAATTTTGGATTTTGATTGGCTACCTTTCAATAAAGTAAAATGATATTCTCAGATTAGATGGGGGCATTTAAAGAATATTAAAAATATTTTTTTAAGAGTAAGATTTTAGATCTTAAGATTTTGTCTATGCATGAGGATGTTAATGTTATGTGGGAAAAAGTGTCTAGTGATATTAAGAATATTGCAAAAGATATGCTTGGAGTATCAAAGGGAAAAACTCCTAATAGTAAAAATAGTTGGTGGTGGAATCCAAATGTGCACGAAAAGATTAAAAATAAGAAGATTTGCTATAAAAATTTGTTTAATTGTAAAAACTCTAATAATTGAGAAAGATATAAAGATGCCCATAAGAAATCTAAGAAAGCAATATGATTTGCAAAGCCCTTAGCTTTTAGTGATTTATATAATATATTAGATACAAAGGAGGGAGAAAGATATATGTATAAGTTAGCCAAATAAAAAGAATAGGATAAGTAAGGATTTAGTTCATGTGAAGTATATTAAGGATGAATATCAAAAAATACTTTTCTTAGAATATGATATTCAACAAAGGTGGATGAGATATTTCGCTAAACGTTTTAATGAAGATTGTAAAAATAAGATTGACTATAGTGGCCTTTAGCACCTTAAATAAAAATAAAGATTTTTTTTTTTTTATCGACGTATTTGTAAAATTGAAGTTAGAGAGGCTTTAAAGAAAATGAAGGGTGAAAAAGGTGTTGGACCTTATGATATTTCAGTAGAGATGTGGAAATGCTTAGGGGATGAAGGAATTTCTTGGCTTACTAAAATTTTTAATACTATTTTGAAGACTAAAAAGATACCATATGAGTGGAGAATGAGTGTGTTAATTCCTATTTTTTAGAATAAAGGTGATGCACAACATTGTGTGAATTATAGAGGAATTAAGTTAATGTGTCATTATGTCATACTCAAAACTATGGGAGTGAGTTGTGGAGCATAGGTTGCCCGTGTTACAAATGTTTCTCAAAATCAATTTGGGTTCATGTCGAGTAGGTTAACTATGGAAGCCATACATTTATTAAGAGGTTTGATTGGGAAATATAGAGAAAATAAGGAGGATCTACATATGATATTTATTGATTTAGAAAAAGCATATGATAAAGTTCCAAGAGAAGTGCTATGGAGAGTTCTTGAAAAGAAAAGAGTTAATAATGCTTATATTTAAATCATTAAATATATGTATGCCTGAGCTATTACTTATGTTCAAACACAAGGTTGTTTGGCCAAGTATTTCCCTATTTCGGTTGGGTTACATCAAGGATCAGCCTTAAGCCCATATCTTTTTGCTTTAGTCATGGATGTTCTCACTAGACATTTGCAAGAGGATGTACCTTGGTGTATGCCATTTGCTAATGATATTCTTTTTGTTGATAAGACTTGAGAGGGAGTTAAAGGTAAACTTGAATTATGGAGGTCAAATTTAGAGTCTATAGATTTTCACTTGAGTAGATCTAAATTGGAATATATGGAGTGTAATTTTAGTAGTAATAGACCTAGTAAAGGGATTGTGATTTTGGGCTATCAAGGAATTAATAATAGTATATGTTTTAGATACATTGGATCTATTGTTCAGAGTGATGGTGAAAAAGATGGGGATATTATCAACAGAATTCTAGTTGGATGGTTGAAGTGGAGGAATGCATAAGGCTTATTGTGTGATAGAAAAGTACCCATCAAACTTAAGGGAAAATTCCATAAGATGGTTGTGAGGCCTGCAATGCTTTATGGTGCCGAATGTTGGCCACTAAGAGAGAAGCATACTACTAAGTTAAGTGTGGCAGAGATGAGGATGCTCAGGTGGATGAGTGACTTTACCCATAGAGAAAGGATATGAAATAAGCAAATATGTGAAAAGGTTGGAGTAGCTCCAATAGAAGATATGATTAGTGAGAGTCAGCTTAGATGATTTGGTCACATAAAACAGATAAACTAGTTAGGAAAGTAAAGGTATTAGATTTGACTTATGTTAAGAAAGGGAGAGTCTGACCTAAAAAGACATATTTAGAAAATATTAGAAATGATCTTTCTTTATTAGATTTAAACGAGAATTTTACTTTTAATAGGACACAATGGAGAAAATGGATTCATGTAACCAACCCTAGGTAGTGGGATAAAGGTTTGTTGTTGTTGTTGTTGGTTACCTTTCCAAAAAAACTTATTTATTAACTTTTGAAGCCTATTACATAGTCAAAGTATGTTGAATAGTTTGAAAATATATATAGGAAGAGAGCATAAGACACTCTTGATTAAAATTAATCTACCACCAAAATTGAGGTATTTGAACTCCCAAGAGTTAAGCCTATTTTGCAAAGAGGTGATTAAATCATCAAATAGGAAAGATTTTTGTGACCCTTAAATAGAGGAACCACTACATACTTTAAAGGTAACGAGCCTTGAATAAAACTAGTAAGATCTTTAATAGCATTAATCCAATCCACAGGCATGTTCTCAGTAGCAATAAAATAGCACATATTTTTATTCAGAGTAAGGCTACTTCTAATCTTAAAATCATGAAAAAATGTGGTAAAAACATTAATCATATTCAAATAATCATTAGAGAAAATAATGAAATCATCAGCAAAAAAAAGATGAGAGATAAGAAAGCCACCTAATGTTTGATAATTAAGATTAGGATACATATTATACAAATTAGTAAGACCCCCAGATAGGTATTCAACAGCAATAATAAAAAGAGTAGGAGAAATAGGATCACCTTGCCTCAACCCCTGGGATGACTTAAAGATACCATTACTTTTACCATTGACTATAGCAGACAAAAAAGATTCTTCAATGAACTTCTTGATAAGCTTAATAAAACCATAGTTAAAACCAAATAATTGTAAAATGGAGTACAGAAAAGACCAATTAATATTATCATAAGGCTTAGCAATGTCAACTTTAAAGATAATGTTCCCACCTCTGACTCTAATATCAAGATCATGTGGGAGTTGTTAAGTAAGTAAAATATTTTTAGTAAATGCTCTCCCTTTGACAAAACCAGTCTGGTTAGGAGAAAATATTCTCAATAGCAAAGGATTAAGGTGATTCATCAAATTTTTGGAAATCTATTTACTAAAAAATGAGTAAACACTAATAGGATGATAATTATCCCATGTATTAACAACAACCTTTTTAGGAATAAGCACAAACAAGGTGCTACAAAAGAATTTAGGAATAGAATTACCATTAAAAAAAATCTAAAATAGTAGCAAATAGATCCTCATCAACGATGTTCCAGGCTTTTTGAAAAAAAAAATAGTAGAATAACCATTAGGACCACCAATAGATTCACCATTCATGGAAAAAAAATATTTTCTTAACTTCCTCCAAAGGAGGGGTGATCAAAGCATTGTTATCAACCCCATTAATGATAGAAGGGATGAGATCAGAATTATCCAGAGGGTTCAGCTCAAAGTTTTAATTTTAGTGAAATGGTCCACTGCAGACTTAGTAATGTCCTCGCATTCTCAGTGTAGCTACCATAAGAAAGACAGATTTTATGAATAAAATTTTTTGCTATTCTTTTTTACCAATGCAAGAAAATATTTTGTTTTGTTGTCGCCCTCAATGAGGACTTTAGAGGTAGCTTTTTATTTCCAATAGACTTCCTCCTGCTCATGAAGCATAAAAAGAGTATTTTTAACCTCTTGAAGATTTCTCAAGTTATCAATAAATGGGTCCAGTTAGCACTTAAGCTCCAAAGAGATAACTTTTTATTCAACATCTAAAATATTAGAAAATAGATTTTTAATAACATTTCTATTCCATCAGTTGATTATAAACTTAAGTCTTTTAAGCTTAAACCAAAGTCTATTCATACCTCTAATTGAATTATCATGATGCAAAGAGGCCTACCAATTAGCCTGAACCATAGGTAAAAAGGAGTTATCTAAAAGCAACATATTTTGAAATCTAAAAAAAGAGGAATTACCATTCTGCCATACTATAAAACCAAAGTAGTGGAGAGTGATTTAATATTGTTCTACTAATGTGATCCACAAAAGTTTTATTGCTATAATTAATCCACAAATCATTAAAGAGGACACAATCTAACTGATGTTGCATATTACCGTGTTTCCAAGAAAAATCATTACCATAAAAGTCAATAACCATAAGATTACAATCCAAAATCATATTATTGAAATCCTCCAAAGCTTGAAAAAATAGGATTAGATCCCCCACATCTTTCAGAAGGATTAGTGATTGTATTTATTTAACCCCCCACAAACCAAGGCATGCTAACTAAATCAAGAAAGGTAGTAAGTTGATTCCATGCCTCTTTTCTAATATTACGATAAGAGGAAGCATAGACATGATGCATAGCAATTAAAATGCATAAATGGAATTTTATAATGCATAATTTAAGGAAAGTCTGCAATGATATCAACAACAACATATTCTTTCCAAAAAATCCATATTTTGTTAGAAACATTAGCTAAACAATGGTTAAAGCCTAAATATTGAGATGTTTCCTCAAATTTAGAAGCCAAAATAAGAGGTTCAAGTAATACTAAAAAAACCACATTATGAATACGATATAAATTCTTAACCCTAATTCTAGAGAAATTTTAACCAATGCCCTTAACATTTCAAATTATGAACTTAATCATAAAAAATGCTATTTGTTAGAAGTTTGAGATTGGGTAGTTCTTGGAAATTCGAAAATCACTTCTTTTTGTTTCTTGTTTTTCTTCTTTTTCACACATGTAAATCCCAAATCAACATACACCTTACTAGAATTATTAGCATAATAATTACAACAATCATTAATATTAGAAAGGGTTGAAGCATTCTTACTGCCAATACTATTGCCATTATCCAGCAAATTATCCTATAGGAGCTCCCACTCCTCCATTTGATGAAGTTATCCCTCATCAACTTCAATCTATTCATTAGAAGAAATATTAATGTTAGCTTGAGTCACATCATAATGATTAGAGACAACGGAATCAAAATCCACTATGATTTTATTAATGCAGCAAAGTAATTGAGAGAAATTTAAACTATTATTATGCTCCAAATAAATCATATCCAATTTGTTCATTTTAGTACTCTCCACATTTATATTATTTCCTTGCTCAAAGGCATTTGTAACTTCCATTTCCATAGATCCCTCTTGATCCTATTTAACATGATCCTCTTCAACTTTTTTATCGTTAAGAGGAGGATCCAGCTCATTAGTATTATCATTGGGAACCTCCTTACATAACACAATTTCTTATAAATGCTCAATCTCATTAGTAGGTAATGGGGAAATTATTAAATCAATTTCTTTCTTATCTTTAGAGGAATCCTTTTTCTTTCGCAAATAGGGGTGCAAGCTAAAATGATCTGAAATACTATGCCCATGCATACGACAATGATTACAAAAAATTAGAAAGTTTTCAAATTCAAGTTTTTGAAGATAACCACCAATTTCAAGACCAAGCCATAACTCCTTAGGATGCTTCATGGAAACTTCCATTTCAACTAAGACCCTGGCCACAAACAGATGAGAAATTGACGCTGTGGCTTGATCCGTTTGGAGAGACCTATCAAAGATCGAAGAAATAGCGAATAAAATTTGTTTATTAAACATATGCAATCTAAGATTTGGAAAAGAAAGCCAAGCGGGATCAATAGGGGATTCTTATTTTATGTCAAAAAAGGGTGTCCACTTCAACAACCGCATTTGACACGAACTGATGTAATAAACTCTATGAGAAAATATATGACTATAGTCTATACCATTAGTTAGTTGAATAACTATATGTTGCTGATCCAACAAACCGATCGAAAACATTTTAAAGAGTTTAAGATTGGAAAATAAAGCATCAATAATATCATGGTTTGGTCGACGAAGAACAAACTTCACAACCAAAGTAATTTCAAATATATATATATATTAGATGTAGCCATTGGAGGGTTGTTTATATCAAAAAGGAAATGGCACCAACAAATTTCAATGGCCTTTAGATAGGGTGAATCCTGAGAAGATAGCCAATGTCTATGAGTCTTATGAATGACTCATAAGTCTTAAAAATGTTATTTTAATATTTTGTTAGACTTTATACCGCTATCTACCATCCTATTGAGCCCTTTGTACACCTTTTGGTCTTGGTGGTTAAAATATATTATCATTTAAGTTTTCTATGTCAAAAAATAGTTATTTTGCTAAGTTAAGGAGATTCACCCTCTATCTTATAGACATACTCATTTTAAAATTTAGATATGTGTGGGGATAATAGCTCTTAGAGTCATAATCTATCCTTTGATAATTAACTCTTGCAAATTAAAACTAAGGCATATTTTATTTATTGAGATTTCCCCTTAGATATATCCTCAAGTGTAATTAAAATTATTTGTCTAATCCTTTTATAAAATTGAGAAACTTACATTCTCTTAATTTTACATGACCTCAATGTTATATTTTCTTGTGAGTATTTTGTACCGACTAAGATAAAATTTATTTAGCCTACCTCACTGGACCTCTTTTCTTATCTCATTTTATACTATCTCATATATAAGAATATTACATTCTTATCATCGCCCATTTTTTTTCACAATTAAATTTGAAGAAGTTAATCTCTCTATCCATATTTTGGAGACATACTACTAGTTTGGTCTGTATCTCCAATAACTAATCTTTCAAATTTAAATAATGACATTTTAAAATGACTTTAGTTTTTACTCTTAAGTGATTATTTAATAATATACATATAAATTTATTTTCTTCTATCTAGCATTTCTTCCTAGGGCATTCTAATTCTAGTTATGACAATCACTTATTAGTATACTAGTGTCTCAATTGTAAACTCTAGTTGTTTACTTTTCAATCAATTACCCTTTTAGAGTTGCCCTTATTTTCTAATTTTTCTGAAGTTCATTATTAGTGATGTTTTCTTTTGTAAATGGAAGATTAACAATCAATTTTTCTAATATGGAAAATATCACTTAAACTTAAGTAGTTTTTATGTTAAGATTGACACATATAGTTTGAACAATTCATATAAGTATACTAGGGTCACTATCAATATTCTTATGTTTATGTTCAAACTACTCCTATAAGTGCTGGTGATTTCCTTTATATGAAGAGGCCAACACCAGACACCCTTCACTGTACTAAACCCACCACTTTTACATGGTTGTCTAATATTCCTTCTATATTTTAACATGTTATGTATAGAATTCATGGTGGTACTTGTATGGCCTAACATGATTATTCTTATGCCCATATAGTTGGTATTCTCAATTATTTTGATACTACTTTTGTTCCTACTTTTAGACAGACCGAGACCTTTTCTACTCCATGACCATGTAGGAGAATAAGATGTACTAGAAATAAATGTTTTCATGCATTACTAAAGTAACAATATCAAAAATATAAATCTACTTCTCCAATTCTTGATTATGAAAGTCTCCCTACAACACATATTATGATGACTATGAAATGATATTTCACTATATATTAATGACGAGAACCTACTCAGGACTCTTATAAAGATCCTCCTTAAGAACTATAGGAATAGATAAAATAGGGAGAACCTTATAATATCCACAAAGAAAAAGATGTGTTAAACACATGAACATGTTAATAAACAAAAAGATTCCATTATTTAAAAACTTCAATAGAAAATTAGGAAAATGGCTATTATAATTGCTACATTGATAAACCAATCAATTTTTTAACTTCTTAATCCATACCTAGAACTCTTAATGGGGTCATTAAAGGTAAACACCAAAATTATACCTTAACTAGCCCCAACACAATGTGTTCTTACAATTTCTACACCTACTAATGCAAAATCACGTGTTTTCATTACAACTCCTTCCCTGGCTTTGGGTATTACTATTTCTTCAACAATACCCCATGCTACATCTCCTTATATTGTTTCAACAATTCACCAGTTTGGAAGTAAGTAAAAGCTATAATGTCAGCTCAATAAGAGAGTTCTCTATTGAAAAGGGACAACTTTATCTTGAGTAGTATAAAGTAGTGCCCTACTCAAAAGTAGTTATTTCTTTTTATTTATTTGGGTTTGATTGTACCATTAGTATTTGCTAATAATTTAGCTCAATATAGAGTATTGTGTTATGACATCCTTATTTAGATTTAATTTTTAAAGGGACACCACTTTACTAAATGGAACTTTTAAATCCTTTAAAAAAATTAAAGAAGTCTTTATTAAGAGGGTCATTAGCACTCGATGATAGATCAAGATATATGACCTCATTAACACCTAATAAAGCCGTCTAAGACTTTTGTTAATCTAATCTTAAGGTGGTGAAATCTAGTCATGCAAATGAAATGAAAGACACATTTATAAGAGTAACATGGTCATTCTCTTATGGATCACATCTTAGGACCTATTTTTAGACTTTTGAAGTTTTTCTCCATTCATAATGTTTAGAGTGTGGGACTAATTTTAGCAACCATACGTATAACAATATTTACTTGCTTGAAATAAATTAACTAATATCTAGCAATGTTTAAAGCTTGAAATCCTTTTATGATGATACTTCATAGTGGCGTACATGGTTTTATCATGCTAGCATGCATTCGTTATCTAAATTACCTAAGCACAAATTGGTTGTAGGGCTATCAAGGATTTTTTCTTTTTTACGATCAAATATTTATTTATTATTAACTAGGAAATTATATCACTGCATCCCTTAAACCTAAGAATCAAAATTTCACTATTAAACTTTTATAGTTGCTACATATAAATTTATTTGGACTAGCCACACTAACAAGTTTAGGATGAAAAAAAAGTATGTGTATGGTATTATTGATGATTACTCCAAATTCACTTGGGTGGTATTTACAGCTAATAAAAATAAAGCATTTTTTTAGTTCATTAAATTTGTGAAATGAATTTAGAGAGATAGAATTACCTATAATATCTATTAGAAGTGATCATAGAGGTGAATTTCAAAATAAAAAAAATTTGAGAATTTCAATGATTAATTTGGGATTAGATGTATTTTTTATGCCCCAAGATCACTATTGCATAAAGTTGTAGTTGAGAAAAAAAAAATGAAACTTTATTAGATATGTATATAACCATGCATAGTGAGTATATATTACAAAATTTTTTGGCATTGCTACATAATGCATGATGTGATCAATATGATGAATATTATATATGCTCTTAAGAAAACTCCTTATAAGATTCTAAAACAAAAAAAATCTAATGTATCACATTATCATGTATTTTGCAGATGTTTCATCTTTAAAAATTGAGAGAGTTTAACAAAATTTAATATTATATCAAATGGTTGAGAAACTTTATTCTTTCTTTTCTAACGAGCATTATTCTCTTTTAATATCAAAGATAATGCTTTCGCCAAAAGGCTAGATAATTTCTAAGCAACTTTTCAAAAGAATGAATGGAGAATAACTTGAAAAGTCTAAAACTTGGTCCTACGAAGTGATCCATAAGATAATGATCATGAGGCTCTCTTATAAATGTGTCTTAAATTTCATGGCTAGTTTTTATCCTAGTCCTAACATAGTAAAGTAGTTAAATATTCAAACACAAAACAAATAGCACCTTAACTAATAAACAACCTAACCCATGAAATCGTACATCGTGCAGTGCAAAGTATTTTCCTGCAAGTCATCGACCTAACTATAACCTTCTTATGTTTAATAACTTTGGGGATGTAAATTATTATATCATTTAAGTGTGAATGAAAGTCTCAATATAGTAGGGGAAAACACATATAATAAACTACAACATTAGCACATTTCAAGGGATACAAATAAATTGAAATACATAATCTTAGTTTAGTTGATTTTTTATTTCTTTTTTTGTGGTGACATGCTCTAGGTTAATTGCATTTCTTGCATGATCTTATGAGATTTAGTTATAAAAGGATGACTTTCATTATCAAATGAACTTTCATCTAATAATGGTATTTATGCTATCATGACCATTAACTAGGGTCAAGAACTAGTAAGGTTTTCTTCTATTTAGTCAAGTGTTGACACATTTTATGCAAACATGAATAAAATAAACAAGAAAATAATAATTGAAATTATCAATTGTAAGCTTAAGATTCAAATGTTTAAAAAGTGATTTGTACATTGTATAATATCAAAAGATTTTAAACTTTTAAGAGAGGTTCCTAATATTTATAGTACGGGACAATAAAAGAATAAATAATTCCTTAAAATAAATCATACATATAATAAAAATGTCAAAGTCAGGATGAGACTTAACCAAATGTGGTAAGGCTAAGAATCAAAAGAACTTATAAAAGGATGATAATAATCACACTCACACATCCATACATACATATAAAAATCTTAAATACATGTATATACATATGATGAATCTCATACATCAACTTCTAATCTCATACATCAACCAATTTTAACCTAAAATTAAATGTAAGATCCAACATTTTCCATGTGCAATGCCTGTTGAAGCTTCAGCCACCCACATGCTTATTTTTCATGAGTGAGACATTCAAATCATCAAGAATCACATGATAATATTTAAATTAATCAAATGAAAATTTTTCTTTTATTTTCTTGGATGCAATAATATTCTTTTTTTTATAATTATGCAAAACTTCATTTTTTCTTCAACTTTCTGTATAAGTATGCATATTTATTACAATTGTAGTGGTAAAATAATTACATGAAATATAGATTTTTCTTTTTTATTAGAGATGGCTTCAAGTGACGAGCCTCTTTGTAGATGCATTACAATAACATTTGGTCATAGTAGGAAGAACTTAAGCACTTGACCAACTCCGTTTAGACAGGGTGATCAAGGTTAGGGGCAGATAGTTCCTCCAGTGATATGAGTGTCATCACCACCATCGAGGAGTCAGCATAAATCCCCCACTGAGCAGGAACAAGAATAGACAAATACACTTATCGTTAGAGTACCACCCCATACTAGATACTTCCATACTCCTACTTCTACTAGTCCTCAATTTTCATCTCCATATTAGACACACTAAACTCCCTTCTATTTATATTATCCCACACCAACATCAAAAATAGTTCTATCAACCTACCCGTATCCTCCTTACCATCACCCATATTATTACCTACCTCTTATGCAGCCATAATAGGGCAAACCATTAATAGAAGAAGATGTTGCATCTGGGGAGCCTACAGTAATAGAGCCCAAGGGTGATACATAAGTTTATTTTATTTTGTAAAGTTATTATAATTTAATTTATTATATAATTGAGAAAAATGCTTACCTACAACTTTAACCCTGTATGGTAGACCACACATAATATTTGTGACAAATTATGGAGCAAATATGATGCTCCTTATTTTGGAAGAAAATTCTAAAAGAAGATAGAGATATGTGGTTTAGAGAATTTCTTGTATATTTATTTGACATTACTTAACATTTATGATTATATTTATATTAATATTATGTTTAATGCTAATTATTTTGTAGAAAGATTTTAGGTTGTTTTCTAAGTATGGTTCAAGGTTCATAACCAATTTTGAGAAAAGAGGCTCTACTCATCTTAGGGATGGGTTCATAAATATTAAAAAGTGTGGGGTGCATCTATTATGGATTAGCAAGATAGTGTGGGATTATTTGATTAGATCTTGGGTGAGCCTTGAGTTCACCAAATTATGATAGCAAAATAAAGCATCTAATTGCGGGGATTTAGGAAGCTCTCTTTATATGGATGGTCCAGTGCCTCATACTAAGCATAGACGATGACTGGTAAAAGATTTTTTAATTAGTTTCATAAATATATGTACATTATTTTAACAATGCTCTCTACTTGTAGAAAGAGTTTTTGTGTTGGGAGCCAACTCCATTAGAGCTTTGTGCAAGGAGTCACTAATATCAAGTTGATAATTAGTGGGTTGATGAGAAGGAGAGAAAAGTTTATGTGAGTATCATTTTTTTTAGTAATAATAGAAAATAAATAAAAATATATTTTTATGGATTTATTCTCGTATGATGATTTTATATGACTTTGGATGTGTTAATCGTCTACTGGTGAGGGATCATCTTTAGGATCGACCCAATACTCTGAGTATGACACATGGTCACAAGTCATTGGAGGAAGACAAAAGGGGAGGGTTTATTGCATAGGTTTGTAGGGATATGCTATTAAGAGAAGTATATCCACCTCAACATTTTATGATGTTAGTGGAGTAGAAGAAAGCGTCAACCAGAGAGTTGATGCTTTCAGATAGAGGAGATGATATAGATTTTGGCGGAGATGCAGATGGAGTTGCGATTATGTTGAGCCAAAAATTAGAAGAAAAAGGATTAGGAGCCTATGCATGAATAATATGGAAGCGAGGAGTTGACAGATGTTTACAATTAAGTTAATGTTGAAGTTGTTGTTGGACTTTGAAGAACGAACTTTTTTTAGATTATATTGATGTGAATAGTTTATTATAGCTACACTTTATGTTTTAAAGTTTATTTATGTTGAACTTTATGCTTTTATATTGTTAGAATTATGTTTTATTATGTTTTAAATTTTATTTACTTTGAATATTATGTTTTTAACACTTTTAGTATGTGTTGATTGTTAATATATTGTGTTAGTGCATTTTATTTTGTTTATATTATGAATTTGTTGTAGGAATCAAATGTGGAGGCGCAAAAGGATAATTAAGAGTATGTTAATTCTTTTTACCTTGCTACAGGTTTTTGGCAACAAAGAGTCATAAACTTTGATAATGGATGACATCAGAAGCCACTGGAATAATAAATAAATTGTTGGAAATTTCTGATGGCCCATCTGCCAGAAATGACAACAAGTCAAATAGCCGGTAATGGCACTAGAAATTTTTGGTGTCTATTTTGTGGAAGCCGCCTCTGAGACTGCCACCATAACAAAAATTGTAAGCCCACCGAAAAGATAAGAGAATTAATTTCCAAAAGAAAAAGTGTTGATGGATTGTGTTTCCTATGCGGCTTATACCAGCAAAAAAAACCTGTCAAAAAATTGCCAGAACACTGAAATTTTGTTGGAAAAGTTCTCATTTCCAGCAGAAAAAGCAACGATAATGTATGATTTTCATATAGTGTTGGGAATTCTTTCTTTCTTCTTTCTAAGGCGACTTTTTAGTATAAAAATTTCTTGAGCTAGAAATTTCTGTACTATAAAGCTACTTTAAAATGTTGTGAGAAAGCTATCCCAAAAAAAGCCAAAATGTAATATTTTGTTCAGTTGGTTTGATAATTAATTTTGATAGGCTTAAGGAAAAATTATTATATTATATTTGTGTAGGTTGATCCATTTGGTCATATTGATCTACTTAGATAGGTTAATTGAGTGGGATAATGTTAAGTTTATGTTTTTAATATTCCTAGCTAAAGTTAGCATCAAGAGTTTGATTTGATTCAACCAATTAATTCAGCTAATCTACTTTCAAATTTCTATATCCTTTTTGGGTTCAAAAAATACATGTTTGTCTATTTTGATAAATCAACCTCCTCAAATTAATCAAATTTGGTTTAGTCCAATCAAAATTTTTCATAATATCTTCACAAAGCATCACTCACAAAATTGACAAATTAAAGGGATTAGACTAAGAGAACTAGGATAGATACCTTCATAGTAATTTTGGTATCTTTAGTGTATCAATTATGATCAATGAGGATTTACCATGAGTTTGGGGTGAGTTAAGTGAACTCTTAAAGGATCTTGGGTCAATTTTTAATCAATTATATGGTTAATAGAATGAGTTTGACCTAGGATAACCTAAAGCTAAATATTAGGAGTGTTTTGGATATTTATTTTAGTCTACCAAGGGCTGACCTTAGTCAAAACATTTAACCAAGGGTCAACACAAAATTTAAATTGTTTTTGTGTTGGATCTTAAGTTTAGACTTTAGGATCATTTTACAATTTTTGTCAACCTAAGCTGACCAAGGTCAAAAGGGTAAAACACTCTTAAGATGGGTTAGAAGTGTTTAAACCCATTTCCAAGTCAAATATATATTAAATCCTTCGAAATGAGGTGCTCTTTTTTTGTCATTGATTGTGTAAACAGAGAAATCAAATTGAAAATTGCACCTTGATAGGCAAATTCATTAATTAATAGGTTAGAGAAATGTTTATATATTATTTTTTATGCTAATAAGGGACTCCCAATATTTATTATATATTAATAAAATGTGACAATAATGTTCATGAGAATTTTAAAGGAAAAGAGAAGATTATTAATAATTAAACTCCTCAAGAGGATCCATGTTTGAGAAACCACTTGTGACTAGTAGACAACTCAATCTTCCAAATGTTCAGCTATCGATTGAGCTGTCCCTATTATTATCAATTTAATGAATAGGCATCAAAGTTCCTATCTTTTAAGGGTTTAAAATTTTATCCTACATATCTTATGATTTTTGTACAGTAGATCCTACTCATCAAACCCCCAAAATAGAGGTGTACTATACAAGAGAGCCATTTGATTCTAGTGTGAAAAAAATAAAGTTTATTTATCCCGTTTAACTTTCACTTGTCAGCAAGAAGTAAATATCAGAAAACTTATCTTAGACAATTATACATGCCCTATGGTCCTTACCTTTATAGAATAAATAAAGATGTTGGGCTTGATAATATTCATCAAAGCATAAGGAACTTCAAACATACTTAAATTTGTTAATGCTCTAAGACATGCTTATTGGAAATAAAAAATGAACTAATTTTCTTTATTAAGCACTAAAGAGACTTATGAACTAATAAGGAATCTTACCAAATGAGCTTCTGGGAGAACAATGTCACTACCTCATGTAATAAGCAATTCTTTTGATGAGCACAAAGAATTTTTTTTGAGCTCAATGAAAGAATGAGGTAGGTAGCCTTGTCACCTACATATTCTAAGGAATTTCCACTCAAACTTCTAACACAAGTTCAGCCTTTTGGAACTTAAGCGGTGATGGTAAACAAAACCAAAAATTTTAAATGATATTTTTGGATAAGTAGGTTCTATTCAAATTATAATGATCCTCCTAGTAATGAAAAGCATTCCAATTTGATAGGTCGCTTTAAAATTATATTTTCACTTCTTTCACATTAAAGGAGGGACATAAATTTTTACCTAAATATATTTTATTTTGTTTGCATTAGAAGATCATCAGAAAACTTCTAGTCAAACATAAATTTTGATCAACAAATTATATCAATACTAACTTTTTTTCTTTTTAGTTAAAACTCACTGAAGACCCTACGCTTTAATTAAAATTAAAATTACAAGTCCTCAAGAGTGATTTTTAGCTCACTAATGCTCAGAAGAATGACATGACAAAGAAAATGAAAACCTAAGAGCCTAAGATCCCCGATAAGCACCAGTACAAAATAATCGAATAACATTCTAGGGAAAATAGAAGTGAACACCCATAAAAGGAAATCAAAACATAAACCTTCAGCCAATCTTCCTGTAAAAAAGGCATTCCTACAAAATTTGAAGAGATCCATCCTACCTGCACATTGCGATATCTGCAAAATAAGATGATATAGTATAGAGTAATACAGGAAATATAGAACACGCATGTTGATATAGCCACATCCATAAAGACAACCCCAAAGTAAAAAATATGGAAATGACTATTATTATTATAAGTGATTTTATTTTTTAACCCCATAAAAATGAAGGTTTGTTAGGGATGTTAAGCTCTTATGAACTGGACTAAGGCTAACAATAAGAGAGGTGAATTGGATAACTTTAAAACCAAAGATAAAACTCAAACCAAAATCACCACAAAAAAAACCAAATGCGAAAATTAAAGTGCGGAAGTAATAAAGAAAAGAACACACCAGATTTATAGTAGTTCGGTCAAACCTTGACCTATGTCCACTCCTTGGAGGCACCCTCCAAGTATTGCACTAAAACAAGTGTCTCTCCTTTAGCCCCCACAGCTAGGCGGAGAATCCCTTACAAAATCACTTCCACCTTCCCCGGTGCGGCGGAGTCGCCGGGTCCTTTCACACCAAAGAGATCTTCTTCTTTGGTGAACTTACCTCAAGACAAGTCTTAAATCCGATGGTACTAAGGTGTGCGTTCGCCGGAGCAACCGTGTGGAATCCCCTCACATGATCTTTCCTCTCTCCCTTTCAAGCTCTCTCTTCAAGTTTCCCCCACAAGAACGATCTACAATGGCTGACAAAGACACTTACAAAATGCCTTATCATAGCTTAAATAGAAGAGCTAAAAACGAGATCATTAATGCAAGTTGCCGACATTATCGTCCAGGATGATAGACATATCGTCTTGACCGATTAGTTCAAATATAAGAAAAATCATCCTGAATATCACCCTGAAATGAAGCTGGCATATGTCTAATCGGCCCGGACGAAATCAATATTAATTGCTTTCCAAAATTGCCAGAGAAATTTTGGAAAAATTATCCTGGATCATCCTGGCCGATATTTTATAGTCCAGGCCGATCCACCAGGTTGAAATCCAAAAATAAGAATTTCTTAAGTAGATCTGGCGGCATAAACTTTCTGAATTTAGCCTAACGTCCTGGCCGATACAAAATCATCCAGGACGATCTGTTTTGCATAATGACGGCTACTTTAATGAGGATACCCTAATTATGGTTTCTGCTTTTGAATAGATCATATAGAGAAAAAGAATGTTTGTTATCATCAAAATCATAAGTCATAGATCCACAACAATCTCTCCCTTTTTGATGATGTCAAACATTTCAATTTGAATTTGCAAAATGGAACATTTTCTCCTAATCTCCCACTCACTAGAATAATACTTTAAAAAATAGGGGGGATAAAAATATTTTTGTTGTTTTAAATTTTGTGAAAAGAAAAAAGGACACAATTCAACAGTACGTTCTCCCCCTTTGACT
>NW_021319682.1:3493915-3514615 GCF_001605985.2 Dendrobium catenatum | reverse complement strand
AATGATGTTACAATTTGGATAAATCTAATATACATGTCTAGGATAGTTTCTAAAGGTTTCATGGAAAACAATTCTAAATCATGCATTAACATATTCAACGTGGATTGCTTGATTTCACTAGTGCCTTCGTATATGGTGTGTAGTTTATCCCAAACTTCCTTACCAGTAATGCACATGGAGATTAGCATAAAATCTTCTGAATTTAAGGCATTGAAAAAACAATTTAAAGATTTTACATTCAATTGAGCATTGATTTGTTCTTCCTTACTCCATTGATTAAAATGAATATCAATTTTAATTCCATCTAAAACTCGTGACGGTGAAGAATAACCATTTAAAATCATATGCCACATACAAAAATCTATCGATTGCAAGAAAATAGACATGCGTATTTTCCAAAAATCAAATGACATATTTTCAAATAAAGGAGGTCTGGTGATTGAATATCCTTTTGCAATATTATGATTTGAAAAATTAGCCATGGATCAAAATTCAAAAGCTATTAAAAACTTATTTTTTGAAAACGGCTCTGATACCAACTGGAGGTTCGTTAGGGATGTTAAGCCCTTATGAACTGGCCCTGCCAAAGACGCTTACAAAGTGTCTTGTCATAGCTTAAATAGAAGAGCTAAAAACGAGCTCATTAATGTAAGTTGCCGACATTATCGTCCAGGACGATAGGCTTATCATTCTGGCCGATTAATTTAAATATGAGGAAAGTCATCTTGAATATCGCCCTGAAATGAAGCTGGCTGATGTCTAATCGGCCCGAACGATATTGCGATCGGCCCAGACAAAATCACCATTAATTGCTTTCCAAAATTGCCAGAGAAATTTTGGAAAAATTGTCCTTGATCGTCCTAGCTGATATTTTATAGTCCAGGCCGATCCACTAGGCCGATATCCAAAAATAAGAATTTCCTAAGTAGATCTAGCGGCAGAAACTTTCTGAATTTAGCCTATTGTCCTGGTCGATACAAAATCGTTCAGGACGTTCTGTTTTGCATAATGACGGCTGCTTTAATGAGGATGCCCTAATTAGGGTTTCTGCTTTTGAACAGATCGTCCCGACCAATATAAATATCATCTAGGATGATGTTATCAAAAACAGTAAACTCTGAGGAACAGTCAGAAACTCTTATACGTTACAAAGCATCAGAAGCCACAATAAATATAATAGACTCAAGAAAGAAAAAAGTGTACAAACTGACTCAGACCTAGTCTGCCCAATCTTGAGCTGATTCCAAATTGCAGTCCGATCGTGTGAACCTGAAATGTTAGTAGAAAACAGTCATAGAGAAAAAGAATGTTTGTTATCATCAGAATCATAAGCCATAGATCCGCAACAAAAAAGATTTTTCATTAAAATAAAAGTTGGGTACAAAAAAGTAAAAATAGGAAAAAAAAAACAACAATGCCTCCCTATCACAAAAGAACTTGCAAACACAGAAAACCAAAGAAAAGAATAACCAAAAAAAGAAAAGAGCTAAGAAGAAATTTCATAGCCTTTAGAAGGGTTGGCTGGAACATGGCCTTTCTACTTGGCATTTTCCTTCTAGTGAAAACATTATAAGTTCCCAATTGTTCTGAAGGCTGGGAATATGGAGAATCAAACTACTAAGTATTCATATGAATAGCTCGATTCTCCATAGCTTATGGTTGAAGAGTGTTGTTAGCAGACTGTAGATTAGGCTTGCAAGGGCAAGACTCCACTTTATGACCAATAATTCCATAATGAAAACAAAGATGAAAAATGCCCTCATACTCAACTATTTGAAAAAATCCTCTATTTATTCCTTTAATCCAAAAGTCCAGGGAGAGTTTCTGAGTAAGATCAATGGAGACACACACTCTAGCAAAAGAACTTTTGCCCTAAGAGGATGAATGCTCATCCATCCAAAGAAGTTCTCCAATCATAATAGCCATATGGGCAATATTGGAAGGATCCCAGTACATTATAAGAAGCTTAGGAAATCAAACCCAAATTGGTGAGACAAATTCCTTTCTAGCTTTAAGAGAGAAGGAACACAACCTTTAATCAAGGCTAATAAAGCTTCCAGCCATAATCCATGGACCACCTTAGGATGACATCAAGAGGTTAAGGGTTTTGAAAAATACAAATAAAGAAATTTGGAGCAATGGTGATCAATTTAAACTCCCTAACATGTGACCATCACCTTGATAATTCAACTTTGAGCCAAGTAAAAGAGATCTGCATGTTAATGCAATCCTTAACAATACGCACCAACATATCCACACATACAGAGGAATCTAAGTCATGAAGAATGCTAGAAAAGTTCTAAATGGGGATTAAAATAGGTTCTAAAAGTAGAATATCATCCAAGGAAAGCATCTCATGATCCTCATAAGAATCATCTGTAGTTGAATACTCTTAATCGGCTGCAAGGGCATCCTTGAAAACATGCTCGCAAGCTTCTGAACCCTTCCCTTCCAAAACCATCCAATATTTCCCTTTCCTAGCACCCTTGCAACCATCACTACTCCCATTGGAGTGAGAAGAAGACCGCCTACCTCTCCGACAAGCCATCTAGAACATTAATATCATTAGTGCTTTTGCTCCTCAATTAAGTATAAAAATATTTAAAAAAAATACTCAAAATGAGCTAAAAAATTAATACAAATGATATAACTTAAAGAAAGAGTTTTTATATTGAAAGATATTTGATTAAACATGTTAGCAAAGTGATAAAATTTTTTAAAAACAACCATAGTAGCTATGAGTTTTTATTGGAGCAACTAATGAAGGTGGCAGGAATATAATACATTTTACTCTATTTTATATTTTATAATTTTAAATACAATATTTAAGAAAAGAGATTAGCAAAAAATTAATTATAAAAATGGACTTAATAAATCTAAGATTAATTATTTTCTTATAAAAAAAAGATCATTTAAATTGCAAAGATTATAAATTTATTTCAAATGGAAGCTCATATACACAACATCATATATTAATTTTGGACTTTAAGAAGAAGAGGTGAAAAGAGAAAAATAAAGTAAAATATTATCTTAGGATTAGATGGGGCATTTAAAAAACTCTAATAAAAATATTTTTTAACTAAAATTAAAGATCATAAGATTAGGGTGGTCCATGAGAAGGCTAATATTACTTGAGAAAAACTAATTAGTGATATTAAGAATATTGTAAAATATGTACTTTGAGAATCTAAAGGGAAAGCTTCCTTTTGTAAAAGTAGTTAGTGGTGAATTAAAATGTGCATAAAATAATTAAAAATAAAAAATTTTGCACAAAAATAGTTTACGTATAAGAACTCAAAATTTTGAGAAAGATTTAGAGGAGTCTGTTGAAATTCTAAGAAAGTAATTTCTAATGCTAAGAAATTAACTTTTAGTTATTTATATAATGGCTTAAAAACTATGGAGAGTAAATGATGAATGTAAAATTTAGTCAAGCAAAGAGATAAGAGAAGTAAAAAAAATTAGTTCAGGGGAAGTGTATTAAAGATGAAAATCAAAAAGTACTTTTATTAGAAAAGAATATTCAACATCAGTGGATGAGTTATTTCGATAAACTTTCAATGAAGATTGTGAGAATATGGTTGACTTTAATGGCCTTAGCACCCTAAATGAAAATAGATATTTTATTTTTATCATCATATTAGTAAAATAGAAGTTGGGCAAGCTTTAAAGAAAATGAAGTGTGAAAAAATATAGGACCTAATGATATTTTAATAGAAGTGTGGAAATACTTTGGAGATCAAAGAAGTTCTTTTCTTATTAATTTTTTTATATTATTTTGAAAAATAAAATGATGACAACTGAGTGGAGTAGTATGTTGGTTCATATTTCTAAGAATAAAAGTAATGTACAAGAGTATTTGAATTATAGATGAATTTGTTAATGTTTCATACATTAACATTATGGGGGAGTATAATTAAGAATAAGTTATGACGCGATACTAATATTTCTCACAATTAGCTTAGATTTATGTCGAGTAGTTCTACTATGGATGTTATACATTTGTTGAGATGTTTTATAGATCTATATTTGTTATTTATTGGAATATGATAAACTTGTAAGATAAATTCTCCAAAGAGTTCTAGAAAAGAGAATTAATTATATTTATATTCAAGTCTTTAAGGATCTGTATACATAAGCTATTACTTATATTTAAGCACAAGGTGATTTGATCAAGTGTTTTCTTTTTTCAGTTGGATTACAATAAGAATCAACTTTCAGCCCATATCTCTTTACTTTAGTCATTGATGTTCTTACTAGATATTTGTAGGTGGAAGTTCTTATTGGACATTTGTTAAGTGGATATACTATGATGTATAAGATAGACCATGTACTATTGTTCATAATGTTGGCCATTATAAGAAAAGCATAAAATTATGTTAAGTTATGTAGAGATGAGGATGCTCAGGTGGATGAGTAACTTTACATATAGAGACTGAAATTATATACATGAAAAGGCTAAACATCTTAAGTGGCTAATAAGATTAGATAGAGTTGCTTTAGATGGTTTGGTCATAAAAAATCTCAGTCTTCCAATGACCTTGTTAGGAGAAAAATATGTATTAGATATATCTTATGTTAAAGAAGGTGGAGATAGTCCTAAAGATAATTTGTTAGAAAGTATTAAAAATGATCTTTTCTATTAAATTTAAATGATAATTTCACTCTTAATAAGATACATTGGAGAAAAAAGATTAATATGTTGACACCATGTAGTGGGATAAAGGCTTGTTGTTGTTGTTGTTGTTTCTTTGTACTATGAAAAGTGTACATCCTTTTGGGGCTTGAAAAGGACATGTTATACTATTTTAAAAATTGGCCACCTCAGAGTAGTGAAATTTGGTTGAGTCCAACTAGAATTTTCTTTATATATCATCATATATAATCACTCATAAGGATTTGAATAATTAAAGGCTTTAAGCGAAAGGGCCTAAGATAGAAGCCTTAGTGGTATTTTTTATATAATTACAATTTTTAATCAAACCATCATCAATAAGTTTGACTATGAGTATAGAGTGAGTCAAGTTAACCTTAGAAAGGTCTTGGGTAAATTTAACTCAAATCCAAGGTTTAAGAAATGAGTTTTTCCTAAGATGACCCAACAACAAAAATTAGGGGAGTTTTAGGTATTTTGGTCAATTAAGGTTTGGCTTTAGTCAAAATATGTCCAAGAATGAACCTTAAATTTAAAGGCTAAGTTTTCCTAATTTAATGAATAGGGCTCAAAGTTCATATTTCATTAGGTTTTAAAGATTATCATAAGTACAGGATGATCCTTATAGAATAGGTCATACTCATTAAACCCCTAAATAGGCTCATAGGTGTACAAAACTAGAAAACCTTTTGTTTCAAGTGTGAAACAAAAGATTGATTATCATATTTAATTTCACTCATCAGTAATGAGTAAAGAAGGGAAGAAGTATCTCAGAGTATGGTCCAAGCCCTATGGTCCTTACCTTTGAAGACTAGATTTTGGAGTTGATTCATATTCTTGAAAGCTTAAGGAACCCATAAATGACTTAAATGCATCAATGCTCAAAGAAGTACTTATTGGATATATGAAATAACTTATTTTATTTATTACGTTCTCAAAAGACATTAATGATCTTACCCAACTAGCATATTGGAGAACCTTGTCACTTCCTTAGCTAATATGCACATCTTTGATGAGCACAAAGAGTTTTTTTTTTAACTCAATCTATGAACTAGGTAGGTGGCCTTATTAGTTACTTATTCCTAAGAGTGTCCACTCAAACCTGAAATGCAAATTCAATCTTAGAAATTTTAGTGATGGTAGTCAAACAAACTAAAAAACAAAATAAAAGGGATTAATTAAATAAGCAAATTTTATTCAAATCAAAATGATCCTTATAGTAATGGCGGACATTCGAATTTGAAAGGTTGAATTCGATTCGGATTTTTACTTCTTTTGCATCAATGGAGGGAGATAAGCTTCAACCAAAATCTATTTAGTCTTTTTTTTTTTTACAAGATCAAGATAAAACTTTTAGTCTAGTATATAGTTTGATCAACAAACTACGATGTTAGATTTCAAACCTCAATTGACTACACATCATTCCATTGTAGATAAGCAATCATTTTAGGTTGTTTCATATTGTAACCTATTTACAAAATTTGTTCAATGAAAGGGATGGTTTAAAATTTAAAAGTTAAAAGGATGATTTCTAATTTTATCATGAAGCCTAAACTCGATTGACACTTAATTTTATACAAATTTGATGAGAGTATCACCATATGCTCTAACTCCCTTTCTTTGAGGACAATATAAAAAAGATTCTATGAAAGTAGGGTTTTTCATATTGGATTCAGTTTGATGTTAAGCATCACTGATATTATATGTGGCTAAATCAATATGAAATGCTTGCTATGGAAAAATAGTTTTTCCCTAGTAAGAGATTTGATTATGACTTTTTACTTATCATCTATGAAAAAAGAAAAAGAAATTTTTTTATCAATTTCTTAATTTATAATGATATAAAGAAATTTATTTATGGAGAAGGTAAACATATAGGTTCTACAAAATAATGAGGCACTTATTTAGGAAATTGATAAGGATGATAACAAGTAATTATGAATGCATAATCAAATTTTATTTAACTTTTAATCTCTAAATTAATACGTGAAAGCCAATCATCACTACAAACTACATGAGAGAATTTTTTAACTATATAATTAATATGTTCTCTTTGATATAATAGGTGATTGATAAATTTAAATATCTATAAATAGAAAGAAAGTAAAAAAAAAAGAATAGTTGATAGGAGAAAAAAATTTGCAAATGTGGCATTACTCTGCCCTTATTTATATGTTTTATAATTTCTACTGTGTTTAGCCCATCCAAGCTCTTCCTAAAGCATTAACTTTCCTACGGTTTTCTTTTCCCTGTCACCAATTCTTCTTCTTCATATTTATTCTATATTGTTGCTTCAGCTTCGCGTGTGGTGGGTTTTGCAAGAGTTACTAAAGAAGCTTCTTCACCTCCTATAGCATTGTTCCTTTTGGGTCAAAAATAACTTTGGGAGCTCAATGAAGATAATTATCATTCTCTCCTTTCTCTCACTTGTTATACTAAATCCTGAAAACAATCATCGTTTATGTCTGAAAGATGCAGTGTATTCCACTATTCGCAATGGAGATGAGATCAAACAGAGTTCTCGAACCATGGATTTTTTACTTTTTTCCAAAATTTGGGCAAAATAGAGTTTGAGGAGATGAATTTATGTAAGTAGCCCTTTTAATTTGATAAAATTAAAATTTTGAGGGTGTGTGTTTCACCTCTGAGTGCGAACAAATAGAGTTTGAGTTCATCTAATACATGTTTGGACAAAATGAACTATGCACTGGTTGAACTAATTATACTATACAATCATGATAAAAAATACAATCAAATCAAAAATTAATTTGTGAATTTTACTAAAAAATAACTATTCATATTGTATAATAGTGAGTTCGTACTATAAAACCTAGTCATAAAAATTAAATTTCTTTAAATACCCATAGTTATATTTTGAATGGCATGAGAGTGACATTTTAACAAGTGACATCAAAGACTCCTTTGAGATGAAGAAATGGGTTATTTCTTGGTGATTTTGGGAAAACACTAGGAGGAAAAGATGAGATTGAGAGAATCCAATGAGTGTGTGATAGGAATCACATGGTTGTTTCTCCATTCAGCACTTGATTCATCCAAGTTGTTTGTGTGAGAAATTTTTAGTTAAGAATTCTTATGAATCCTCATTGTGAGAATTTGTTAGGTTTAGTCATGGATGCTATGGAGGCATCTCCATCATGAAGCAAGTAGAAGTAGGGAGGTAGCTCCGTGTGATGGAAAGAAGGAAGAGGAAGGCATATTTTTCATCCTGGGAAGCAGAAGGATGGAGTCTAGGATTTTTGGGGAGAGAAGAGTTGTGTAATTTTTTGCCTGGGAATGGAAAAGGGCTTCTCTGCTTTGCAAAGTGTAAAAGGAGTTCTTTCTACTGAAATTACCAAAGAAGAATTTAGGGAGTGTCAATGGTGGAGCTATAAATTTTTTACAGCTGTGGTATGAATATATTATTTCAAACATTTTCTAAACTTGTTTAGTGTATGTTTTTATGTACCCCATAGAACCTACCTAAATTTATTGTTGGTTGTTATTTTTTTTTAGGGAAAACCCATGGTGGAGCCTATGTGTTAAATAAAAAGAAAGATTGCAATATCACTAAAGGGAACTCAAGCTCACTACTGCTCATACAAGCTATAAAATAAAAAACGAGCTTGAGTTCCCTACTAAGAAAAAATGTAAAGATACCTAGGTACATTCTATGGTGCACAAGAACGAGCACCCAAACGTAATAGAGCCGCAAAAAATACCAAAAAGCTCTATGAATTTCCTCCTAGGAACAACCTCACGATCACCTGCACTAAGAAACATCTTCACAAAGAGGTAATACATGGAACAATAATAGCAGCTATAATAGTGACAATTTATGAGAGAATAACAACTATAGAGGGAGCCATTACCATCCAAATTATAACCACCCCATAAGAGGAGAGATCATCTCACAAGATACCAATACAAACCCATAAGAACATAAAAAAGCTCCAGCTCAGTAAGAATATAACCATCTGATTTGAAGCTCATCCCCAACAAAAATAAACACTTTCAATTGAAAACAGAACAATAGCCCCAGCAAAGACAGACCTCCAGGAATGTAATATAAGACCCAACCAGATAATCCAAAGAAACAGAGAGACAAAAATCCATGGACCACAGTAGGGTAAGAGCACCAGAATAAATCGAAATAGCAAAACACCCAGTTGTAACACTAATAGTCCCAAGATAACCACCATTACAACAGCATAACCAGCAGAACTCTGAGAAGATCACCCAAAAGAAACAGCTGATAGCCATTAGACTACAGCAGAACACAACAACAAACTGACAGAAAATAAGAAAAAACTAAAGAGAATAAAAATAACCATGCCAATACGACACAAAGCCACCACCAAAAAAACCAACCGCTGATCACACTAATAGCCCTGATTAAGGAATAACCATCAATAGCAAAATCAACCCACCAATAACACCTAATAGTAAAACCAAAAAGGCAACCCTCCAGAAAAAACAAACCAACCTGAGAATCAACAAAGAAGTAATAAAAACCCAAAAGCAACCCACAGGAACCAAAATCAACATAATTAAGGAATAATATAAGGAAAATTAATCTAATCCAAGTTTAAAATACCTCTAATATGAGAAGGGAGATTAGAAACAGGAAAGTCCTCCATGGACTCCTAATCATAACCCCACTTAGCAAAACCATGAGCACAAGCATTACCTTCCATCTGAATGATAGAAAAAGAGTAATTAAACATGCTTAACAAATGCTTAAGTTCTCTCCTCTTTTCATTCTTGATTAGGTTGTTAAACCTAAACTAATGTCCCTAGGCTAACCAAGAGGGGGGTGAATTGGTAATTTAAAAAATTTCTCTTAGATTTTTAAATTTGAAAAACATTGATTCTAATAGCAAGTTAATTAATGGTTTAAAAATAACTTGCAATAAATAAATGTAGAAATTAAAACACGCAAAGATTTATAGTGGTTCGATCAAACACAACCTACGTCCACTCCCTAAAGACTCCCTCTTCAGGTATTGTACTACTACCAACGTGTCTCTCCTATTACTCCGACAGTAAGGTAGAGAAGCCTTTATAAATCCTCTCTTCTATCAATCCCTAGTGTGGCAAAGAATCATCGTCCTTTCACACTCTCCAAGTGACGATAGAGAACCATCATCTGTTCACACTGTCCAAGTGTTGACAGAGAACTGTCATCTGTTCACACTCTTCAAGTGTTGGCAGAGTACCATCATCTGTTCACACTCTCCAAGTATCAGCAAAATACCTTCATCATTTCATACCCTCTAACTATCAGCAGAATACCAAATCTTCTTCAAAGATATTCTCACAAGCAACTAGACATACAAGAAGAAGAGTATTAGCAAAATCATAAAGAGATCCTTACCTTTGAGGAACATTGTGAACCCTTCACATTCCACTTGCAAAAAATCTCTCTCAAACACTCTCTCACACTCTCTCTTTCAATTGCCCTTAAAAAATCACAAAGAAAATATATTTTCATGTCATTTTAGAGGACTTTTTATATCAAAGACACGAAAAACCATACAGAAAACTAAAATTTTCATTTTTGAGCGTACACTATCGTATGATACGATCGTATGTTCATACGTATGAATAGCTAAAAAAATTATTGTGTATGAATCTTATGTGAATCGATATGAAATGATTTTATACACGATGATCATCCCGTATGAACCAAGTTCGTATGGTACAAATAGTTAGAAAATTTTTCATCTTTATCGGGATGAAGAGGGACCCCTTAATTTCATACCCTGTATGGTATACTTACAATAATGACATCGTACAGTATGATTAGTTACAAAAATTTCAATGTTCATCGAGAAAAAAAAGGAACCCATCCATTTCGTACCTTGGCGGCGTACGTATGATGATGACATCATACAGTACAAATGGCTCAGAATTTTTGCAGGTTCGTCTGAACGAAAAGGGACCCATCTAATTAATACCTTAAATGGCGTACGTATAAATGGTATATTATGTAGTATGATCCATACTTAAAAAATTTTGATTTCTATCCATTTGATTGCTCGTAGGGGAAAATAACTGAACAAATCATTCCGTATGAAAAGATTTTGTACAGTATGATCAGTTTTAAAAAATCATAAGTTTTAATCTCTCCCCCAGTATATGTGTGCAGGGTTACTCAATTACAATCACACTCTCTCAGACTAAATAAAATAAAAATATAGACATCATTTACAGAAAACCCTAAACTGATCTAATTTGAAGTTTTCAACAATCCATAGTATGATTTTCCTGAAATATTTGCACACACAAAACAACAAAACAATGCAACCAAAATATGTAAGGAGAAATAATAATCAAACTAATAATATATGGAATCATAAAAAATATGTGTTGCAAAGATATCAACAATCAAGAATTAACAAGAACTAAGTTGCAACAATCTCAACATCCTCATGTAAAATAAGACAGCAGGACACACAATTTCCTTCTTCAAATTAGAAATCTGGTGGCAATATGTAGGGACAACCTCAACCATAATATTCATGAACTCAAGAGAGAAGCAGAGTTTTAAACCATACAAGATAGTAAAGATGACAACATCGTTAACATTACAATTGAGTAAAGGACCAGCAAAACCTAAAATGCCTTTAAATTAGTGTCTCTAACAATACCACCACAACCCACCCTAGCATTATCATTAACAGCATTAAACTTAATCTTAAAGAAAAAAAAATCAGAGGCTTTAGCCAAAGGGTACTTTTAGGAACATTGTAAATACCAGCCCACTCCAAATTAATGCCTAAATTAGTCACTGCATTAGCAAATATATGGAAATTCTTAGTCAAAAGTAATTTAGTCTAATAAAGGGTCACGATCTTATATTTAACTTTCTGAATAATTCTATTATGATTCATGCCCACCCCATTGAAGAAGGAATTATTCCTATCCAACCATAAAAACTAAAGGATGAGAGAGGGGATAACATTCCTCATATGGCCTCTGGAATTAACAAACCAACTATTGAGAATAGAATAAATAGAGGCCTTAACATTAAAACAATTTAAATGCAAAATATCATTAAAATAAGTCCAATCTTTAACAACACAAGGACTAGAAATAAATACATGATGCATATTATCCATGTGAAAATAATATTGACATTTAGAAGGGAGGATATGTTGAATCTTGAATAGGTTGTTAAACCTAATCTTATGTCCCAAGGCTAACCAAGAGGGGGGGTGAATTGGTAATTTAAAAATATACATTTTGGATTTTAAAAATTGAAACTAGTTGATGATTCGTAGCAAGTTCATTAAAGTTTTAAAAGTAAACTTTTCAACCAAGAAATTTAAAAACTTGTATAAAGTATGCAACAAAAAAATTAAATGACACAGATTTATAGTGGTTCGGTCAAATATGACCTACATCCACTCCCTTAAGACTCCCTCTACATGTATTGCATTATTACCAAAAGTGACTCTCCTTTTATCCCCACAGCAAGGCAGAGAAGCCTTTACAAAACTTTCTTCCACCAATTCCTGTGCGGTAGAGAACTGTCATCCTTTCACACCCTCCAAGTGTAGGCAGAGAACCTTCATCCTTTCTCACTCTCTAAGTGTAGGCAGAGTACCTTCAAATGTTCACACTCTTCAAGTGTCGACAGAGAATCGTCATCCTTTCACACTCTCCAAGTGTTGGTAGAGTACCAAATCTTCTTTAAAGATCTTCTCACGAGCAATCTAGAAAGACAAGAGGAAGAGTGAAAAACATAAATCACTCACAGAGATCCTTACCTTTGAGTAATCTTGTGAACCCTTCACACTCCATAAGCAATAAATCTCTCTCAAATACTCTCTCACACTCTCTCCTTCAATTGCCCTTAAAAAATCACAAAGCAAAGATTTTTTTAATGTCAGTTTTAATGGACCTTTTATACACAAGATGCAAAAAACTTGTCTAGAAAACTGAATTTTTTTATAACATACATTATAATATAATATGATCGTATGTTCATACACATGAATAGTCAAATACTGTTGTGTACGAACATATTATGAATTGGTACGAAATCATTTCTTACCTAATCATCATCCGGTACAAATTGAGTTCGTCGAGGATGAACAGTTAGAAAATTCAATTTTTGTCTATACGAAATGTTAGGATGAAATGAGTGAGAACAGACCCGAGAAATTCATCCTAGTATGAAATGGGAATCATCCAGTACGATCCTGAGTTAGAAAAAACTTTTTCATGCGAGAACAAAATAGAGGAGTTCGTAACTGTATGAAAATTAAGATCGTCCTGTATGATCTTCGTGCGAGAACAAGAAAACAGAAATGTTCATCCCTGCATGAAAATTAATATCATCCCGTACAATCTTCATACAAGAACAAAACAGAGGCATTCATCCCTATATGAAAATTAATATCGTCCCGTCTTCATGCGAGAACAAAATAGTGATGCTCGTCCCTACACAAAAATTAATATTATCACATACTATCTTTGTACGAGAAAAAAATAGAGGCATTTATCCCTGATCCATACTTAGAAAAAATATTTTCATTTTTGTTCGTTCAACTGCTCGTCGGGAGAAATAACTGATCATATCGTCCCATACGAATTGATAACATACAGTACGATCAGTTTAAAAATATGAATTTTAAACTCTCTCTTAATGTGTGTGTGTGCTCAGTTACTTAATTATAATAACACTCTCTCAGACTCAAAAAAATTGGAAAATATAAACTTCAAGTACAATAAACTTCTAAACTAATCTTGATTTGAAGTCTTCAACAATACGGAGTATGATTTCCCTGATATATTAGTACACACAAGAGCAAAACAATTCTTTTAAAATATGTTATAAGAAATAATAATCAAATTAATAATATTTGGAATCATAAAAAATATACAAGTTGCAAGAATATTAAACATGCAAAACTAAGTAGTAACTATCTCAACAACCTCTCCCTTTTTGATGATGACAAAACAATTATTATTTGAATAAAGTTAAAAATCCTAAATTCCTCCTTAACTCTTCCTAAATGAATAAGCATGTGAATATAAGGGATTTTATATTAAGAACAAATCAATATTATTTATTTTTCTTATTTTTCATAAACTCACAAAACAAAACACTTCAAACTTATAATAGAAAAATAAAACAACTCTAACGAATACTAAAATACAAAAAAAAAAACATCAAGCTACTAAAACACAAAAATCAAAAGCAAACAAATAATATTTTTTCCCCTTTTGACAATAATAAAAAGAAAGAAGAAAAACAAAAATGTAAGAAGTCGTATGAGAAACCTTTGATAATTGATCTTGAAAGAGATTTAGTTATGATAACAATAACAAGATTAATGTTCATTTGAGAAAAATAAAGATTTATAACATTAAAATTAAAATATAACATAGATAAGATAAATATATCAAGGTCATGAAATAATCTAGACAATTTAGATAAAGGAAATTATTACAATAGAGATGAAATAAAGATTAAATAACGTCAAATTCTAATACAAAATATAATTAAACATTAGATTGATTTGAAATTGAAGATTAAAAGATAGAGAAAAGAACATTATCAATACACTTGTTTGGAGACATTGCGTATTTTTTCAAATATTTGTGGCACACTTTGTACATCTTTTTGTATTTGGGCTAATTTTGTGTATCTTTTCAATTTGCGAACCATTAAGTATTCTTTCAATTTTTATACACATACATTTTTCCAATTTTTTAAATTGATCTTTCCAAAATCAATAATCTAAAAACTCAAACTTCTCTAAGTACAAAGATAATTATATTAAAAAGTGAAATAAAAAATAATAACACATCAAAATTTTAATAATATTATTAAAGCTATGTATTCCTAAAAAGGAACATGAGATTTATAGCCTTAACTTGATTGAGTTATAAATTAACTTATATTTTTAAAAAATCAGATTTACTAATAAAATTAATTTTTTTATTGTTGTTCATGTTATAACACCTTTTAGATCAAGTAAGTCAGGATCAACATATAAACAAACTAACATTCTAAACAAAGTTCAAAAATAACTAAACAAAATAAGACATATTTTATTTATATCAATTAAACGTAGATATACTTTGACACAGTTGATATCAATACAAACACAATATATCATTAAAAAACATAAAACAAGAACAAAGGAAAATCACAAAAAAAAACTACTAAAAACATCATATCACATCTCAAAAGTCCGATAAAAATAGCACACAAGAAGTACATCTACAACTCTGAGGAGCCCTGGTCTGGAGGAGGTGGCTGGTTAAATATAGAAAAATAGATATTCATCATAGCCACGTTAGTGTTCACTGATTAAAACTGACCTTGAATCCAACCCATGTCCTGCTAGTATTGTACATCCTGCTAGTGTAGGTGAGACTGAATTTGATCAAAGTGCTAATCAAAATGACTCTCAAGTTAGTCAAAGTGTTGGACCATCTCCAGAAAGTCGGCCGAAGGACATGTTGGATGATCCTTGCATTTTGGTTCAAAGTAGAGACCCTAAGAAAATGACATACTTGTTCAATCCATCTAATAACTTAATTTATTTCAGTATAGTCAAAATCAGATATAGAAGTCAAAGTGTGGGTTCTAACTCCTTGAGTCCTTAATTAAGTGTAAAATGGTTCCCAAATCTTCCTTAATTATTTCAACCTATTTCTTCAAAATATAAGAACTTATCCTACTTTGATCAGTACTAAATTACATGTTGGCTAGAAAGTAGTGAAATGTTTCTTTGTTTTAGGAATGAGTCAAGGTAAGGATAAAAGCAAAATGAGTGGCAGCAAAAAGAGGTATCACTTGGAAGTGAATATCCTCTTGAAGTAGGATTCTAGAGGGTGTAATCTTAGCATAAACAAACCTAAAAAAAGAATCCTCGTTAGCCCTGGATAGAAAGTTATCGTCTCCACCCCTGGAAGGCGGTCCCTTAGTGAGTCTACCCCTCTTGCTAGAACTGATCATTGCTAAGATTTGAAGGATTGGAAAAGGCTATTGAAGGAATAAAAATGAATTTCAAAGCACTTATATTTAAAGAAAAAATAATCTTTCATATGTATGAAAAAAGGTTCATACAGTACGATTCATGGGTTGGTACGTACGAAATAAATTTCATATGTAGGAATGAATACATTCGAAATAAAATAACTTTTAATGATCATGCAAGTTACGAGGCATCCTTTTGTATATGCTTTTTGACCATACAATCGTACAAACGAATAGGTGTTCATCCGGGAAGTCGGTTTTTTAAGTTCGTTTTAATAAAAGTTAGATTCATCCCCCACATTGAATGACATGTGGTTCGTACATACAAACCCCTCGATCAGTTATAATAATTGATTTTTCCCAGATAATAGTTTAGGTTCATACATACAAATGAATACATATTGTCCTGGATGATACAGAGATCGTATAGTATGAAATGTATTGGAAAATAAAATTATATGCAAATAGTTCAAAATAATGATCAAAATGCTATAGAATTTGTACGTGATGAAGATAATTTCGTACAATATGAATAGAACAGTTAGAAAAATTTGCTCGATCAATCGGAAACAAGAAATATGATGTGAAAACATTTCAAAATCACATAAAACACAAAAATAATCACATAAAATTACAAATACAATAAACACAATAAATATAAATATAAAAAACACATAAAGACACAAATCAAGTTTGCACAAAATTTTAATTAAGTATTAAGATCAATGACACCTAGCCTTGTTCTTAATATGCTAAAGATATAAAAGGCTAGTGGTTTTGTAAAAATATATGCAAGTTGATTTTCAGTTGACAAATGGTTCAGTTCAATTTCTCCTTTAGATATATGATCCCTTATGAAATGATACCTTATGTCTATATGTTTGGTTCTAGAATGTTGAATAGGATTTTTTGATATGCAAATAGCACTAGAGTTATCACAATAAATTGGGACTGTGCCTATTATAAATCCTAAGTCAATAAACTATTATTTCAACCAAAAAACTTGTGCCGCACAACTTTCTTAGGTAATATATTCAGCTCAAGTAGCAGATAGGGCTACGAAATTCTATTTTCTACTAGACCAAGAAACTAAAGAATTTCCTATAAATTAATAAGTTCCAGAAGTACTCTTTCTATCGACCCTACAACCTACAAAGTCCAAATTTAAATATCCAATTATTTTAAATGAAGAGCTAAACTTAGGATACAAAATTCCTAAGTTATGAGTTTCCAAGAGATATCTCAAAATCCTTTTCACTACTGTCAAATATAATTCTTTTGGATCTGATTGAAATCTAGAAAACAAATAAATATTGAATATAATATCAGGTTTGCCAGTAATTAAGTAAAGCATAAATCTAATTATTCCCCTAAATTTTTTTTGATCAATAGATTTTTCCTTTGGGTCCTTATCCAACTGAACTGAGGAACGCATAAGTGTACTGACAGGTTTAGCATTGTCCATTTCATACTTTTTAAGGATATCCTTAACATACTTCATCTAACTAATAAATATTCCATCCTCTATTTGCTTAATGCTAAAGCCTAGAATGTAACTCAAATCTCTTATTAAACTCATCTCAAATTCACTACTCATTATTTTAGAAAAATTATTACAAAGAATTTTATTTGTAGATCAAACATGATATCATCAAAATAAATTTGTATAATGAGTACATCATCTCCTAATTTCTTTAAAAAGAGAGTGGTGTCCACACTTCCTTTTTCAAAAGATCTCTCTAGTAGAAAAGTGATTAACCTCTCATACCAAGCCCTAGGTGACTGTATCAATCCATACAATGCCATTTTCAATTTAAAAACAAGATTTGAGTTTTTTGAATTTTCAAAACTTGGAGGTTGTTCAACATAAACATCCTCTTAAATCACCCATTTAAAAAAGGCACTTTTAACTTCCATTTGAAATAATTTAAATCCTCTAACATAGGCAAAGGCTAACAAAACCCTAACTGCTTCAAGTCTCACTACAGGGGCAAAAGTTTTCTCGAAATCAATCCCTTCAATTTGATTATACCCCTTAGCCCCAATCTAGTCTTATTTCTAATGAAAACTCCTAAGTCGTTCATTTTGTTCTTAAATACTTATTTAGTTCCAACTGTACTTTGATCCTTTGGCCTTGCAATTAATTCCCAAACTTCATTTCTTACAAATTAATTTAATTCCTCTTGTATTGCAAAAATAAAAAATTCATCTGAAAGTGCTTGATCTATATTTGTGGGTTCTATCATTGAAATAAAGGCAAAATCATTGACTTCTTTGCTTAGTCCATGCCTAGTCCTAAAACCCTCACTAGGTTCACCTAAAATCAATTCTTTAGAATGGTTTTTAGAAAATCTCAAATCTCTATGCAATGGGTTTTCTAACTCTAAATTTTTTATCCAAATTAACTTTCTCTATCATTTGGGAGTTATTTTTTATTTCATCCTCTTCCAAGAATGGCTCTTCTAAAATTCCAGATTCATCAAATATAATATGTATGGTCTCCTCAATTACTAAAGTTCTTTTATTAAATACTCTATAAGATTTTCCAATAATAGAGTATCCAAGAAAAATTCCTTCATCTAATTTTGGATCAAATTTTGTTAAGACAGATTTTTTATTATTATGAATAAAAACCTTACATCAAAAAACATGCAAATTTGACAAATTAGGTTTTCTCCCCTTAAGAAGCTCATAGAGTGTTTTATTTAATTTTGATCTAATGCTCATCCTATTCAGAACATAACATATAGTGCTAACTGCTTTAGCCAAAAAATATTTATAAAGTGAATATTCTGCCAGCATGGAAAATAAAATGGAAAATACATACTTCAATTACAATAAACTTCTAAACTGGTCTTGATTTGAAATCTTCAACAATCTGAAGTATGATTTCTCAGAAATATTAGTACACACAAGAGCAAAATAATTATTTCAAAATATGTTAAGAGAAATAATAATAAAATTAATAATATTTGTGTTACAAATCTACTTTTAGTTGCAAAAATATCAAACATGCAAAAACTAAGTAGCAACTATATCAACATAAGAGGTTATCAAGAAGTGGAAAGTTACCCTCATATTGTGGTTCATTGTAAATCCGAACGAACTTTCAATTTGGAATCATAAAAAACATACAAGTCGTAAGAATATAGCGCATGCAAAACTAAGTAACAACTATCTTAACAGGATAAACCCACATTTAATCAAATTATCATCAGTAGGGATATACTTATATAAGATATGCTAAACAAAAAAAGAAATACTATAGGGAATACTTTTAAGCCAAATCATCTTAAAAATCTTGGAGGTCTCATGCTTATCTCTAAAAGAATGCCAAACCTCCTGTAAACTAAAGTTACCAACTTTAAAGAAGGCACAAATCTGAACATCAAGAGAGTTAATGTTTAAAGGAATCTGTAAGATTTTTTGAATAATAAAATAAGGCAGCAAACTAGAAAGTTTCTCAACATCCCAGCCATTTTTATTAAAAAATTCATTAACCTTCAATGGGGCTATGGAGAATGAATTAAGGATAGAATCAATAGATTGGCCCCCCAACCATCGACCCTGCTAGAAGAAAATATTCCCACATATTACAGATTTGGTTTCATGAATTATGGCTTTGATGATAGCAAACAATACGACTGCCTTTTTCTACTAACATTTCAGGGCCAAGAGATTAGACGACAAACGGAGCCAGCTCAAGATTGGGTAGACTAGGTCTGAGTCAGTCTCTATTTTTTCTTTTTCCCTTTCTTGAGTCAATTGTAATCTTGTGAAATGTCTGATGCTAAGTAACCCTACACACACACTTGAGTGATTTAAAATTTCTTTTTTTACTCACATCATCCTGGACAATATTTATATTGTCCTGGACGATATGGTTTAAAATAGAAACCCTAATTGGGTTTCTTAATTAAGGCAGCCGTCATTAGCCGATCGGCCTGGATGATACCTGTATCAACCAAGACGATGGGATCAAAACAAAAAGAAATAGCCACCATGATCAATTTAAGTATTCTATATTTTTAAAATTAGCTAGTATGATCTCGGATCGGCATGGACAATATGGCACAATTATGCCTTAATTAATCCGGCAATCAAGGAAGCAATTAAGGATGATTGATATGTTCACATCATCCTGGACGATCGTAGGATTGGCCTGGAAGATCTATTCAAAAACCCTTAGTTGCTCCTGGATGATAAATATCGGGCAGCACAAATTTTGGGCGATGTTCTGGCCGATCTAGATCGGACAGCTCGAATTCCTGGCGATGCTTTGGACGATTTTGCTCTGATTTGAACTGATCGTCCGGGATGATCGTGAGATTGGCCTAGATGATCAAGCCAATTTTTAATCGTCCAGTTCATTTTCATAGCGATGTTCTAGCCGATCATCTGTGATTTGAACTGATCGTACATGACGATAGGATAATCATCCTGGACAATAAAGTCGACAACGTGCATTTATTGAGCTCCTTTGAAGCTCTTCTATTTAAGAGCTATTGTTCAATATTTTTGATGATCCTTGGCTGCTATCTTGACCTGAGAAAACCTAAGAGAGAGAGAGAGAGAGGGAGGGAGAGAGAGATAAAGGATCTTGTGAGGGGGAGCTTACGAGGGAGTTCACATGAGTTGCTCCAAGCATTGTTCCACTTCTTCTTCAACTAGAATCTCTTATCCTTGGAAGGGTTGGGAGAGGTAAGCTTCAGCAATTGATCGAGGTTCTCTGCCTGCTTCAGGAGGAAGCAAAATAAGTGGGGTTCTCTGCCTTGCCGGGGTGGCAAAAAGGAGTTTTTTGTAAGGGCTTCTCCGCCTAGCTATGGGGACTAAAGGAGAGTCACTTTGGTAGTGCAATACTCAGAGGGCGCCTCCGGTGAGTGGACGTAGGTCAAGTTGACCGAACCACTATAAACCCTTGTGTTCTTTTTACTACTTCCGCACTTTAATTTTCTGCACTTATTTCTCTTTTGTGACTTTGGTTTGTGACATTTATTCTTTTGTTTAAAGAAATTTTTAATACCAATTCACCCCCCTCCCCCCCCCC
>NW_021319682.1:3448911-3491070 GCF_001605985.2 Dendrobium catenatum | reverse complement strand
ATATACAAAGTGTACCAAAAATCAAAAGATGTGCAAAGCGTCATTCAATTGACAAGAGGCATAAAATGAGCCCACCAAAAGCAAGCTCTCCTCTCTTTTCAAATCTTTTAAAACCAAGAAGATTTCATGGATCAAAGGCTTGATTTCGATTGTTTTGCGATTGTGACAAATTTACTTTGGTACATTATTCTATAAGATATTTTTTCTGAAACTAAGTGATGAATGGATCCTTTTTTTCATATTCAATTGAATTTTTTAGTTAGGTCATTGATTTCAAAAGATGATTCTATCCTAAAAGAAAGTCTGAGCTAAGGGTAACCATGAATCGGATATTCTACCATTTTTTTGGATTTTTGATGTTGTTAACTCATTAACTCACAAATTTTTAAAATCAATCAAATGGAATACTACATCATGTTCATGCCTTGGTTTATCAAAAAAAAGGGGAGATTGTTTAAATGTTTGCTTGGTTTCTTGGTTTCCTCCTCCTTTTTGAGATGTCAAAAGGGGGAGTAGTATGTTTGTATGTTTGCACTTTTGATTTTTGTTATTACATTACTATTTTTTGAAATAATCATCTGAATGTTTGCCATCATCAAAAAGGGGGAGATTGTTGCATATTTGGTTTCATGAATTATGGTTTTGATGATAGCAAACAATAAGACTTCCTTTTTCTACTAACATTTTAGGGCCAAGAGATCAGACGATAAACGGAGCCAGCTCAAGATTGGGTAGACTAAATCTGAGTCAGTCTGTATTTTTTCTTTTTCCCTTTCTTGAGTCAATTGTAATCTTGTGAAATGTTTGATGCTAAGTAACCCTACACACACACACTTGAGTGATTTAGAATTTCTATTTTTACTCACATCGTCCCGGATGATATTCATATCGTCCTGGATGATATGGTTTAAAATAGAAACCATAATCAGGTTTCTTAATTAAGGTAGCCATCATTAGCCGATCGGCCTGGATGATACCTGTATCGGCCAGGACGATAGGATCAAAATAGAAAGAAATAACCACCATGATCAATTTAAGCATTCTGTATTTTTGGAAATCGGACAGTACGATTTTGGATCGGCCTGGATGATATTGTACAATTATGCCTAAATTGATTCAGCAATCAAGTAAGAAATTAAGGAAGATTGAAATGATCACATCATCCTGGACGATCATAGGATCAGCCTGGATGATCTATTCAAAAACCCTTAGTTGCTCCTGGACGATAAATATCGGCCAGCACAAATTCCGGGTGATGTTCTAGCCGATCTGGATCGGACAGCTCAAATTCCAGGCGATGCTCTGGACAATTTTACTCTGATTTCAACTGATCGTCCGAGATGATCGTGAGATCGGCCTGGACGATCAAGCCAATTTTTAATCATCCAGTTCATTTTCAGAGCGAAGTTCTGGCCGATCATCTGTTATTTAAACTGATCGTACAGGATGATAAAGTCGGCAACTTGTATTTATTGAGCTCCTTTGAAGCTCTTCTATTTAAGAGCTATTATTTAACATTTTTTATGATCCTTGGCTGCTGTCTTGACCTGAGAAAACCTAAAGGAGAGAGAGAGAGAGAGAGAGAGAGAGAGAGAGAGAGAGAGGGAGAGAGAAAGAGAGAGGATCTTCTGAGGGGAAGCTTGTGAGGAAGTTCACAAGGGTTTCTCCAAGCATTGTTCCACTTCTTTTTCCACTAGAGTCTCTTATCCTTGGAAGGGTTGGGAGAGGTAAGCTTCAGCGATTGATCGAGGTTCTCTGCCTACTTCAGGAGGAAGCAAAAGGATTGGGGTTTTCTGCCTTGCCGGGGTGGCAAAAAGGAGGTTTTTGTAAGGGCTTCTCCACCTAGCTATGGGGGATAAAGGTGAGTCACTTTGGTAGTGTAATACTCGGAGAGCGCCTCCGGGGAGTGGACGTAGGTCAAGTTGATCAAACCACTATAAACCCTTGTATTTTTTTTACTTCTTCTGCATTTTAATTTTCCGCACTTGTTTCTCTGTGGTGACTTTGGTTTGTGACATTTGTTCTTTTGCTTAAAGAATTTTTTAATACCAATTCACCCCCCCCCTGGTTAACCTCGGGCTAGTTCTTAAGGGCCTAACATCCCTAACGAACTTTCACCACAACCAAGACCCCAATTAATAAAAAGTTCAACCCTCCATTTGACTTTGTAAAGACGCTTCCAAAATTTAGAATTACCTTTACTAAAATAAACCATGGAGGAATGTTTCCCCCCACAGTACTTATCATTCATAAACTTAGCCCAGAGGCTCGAATTAGAATAAAAAATATACCATAATTTATAAGAAAATGAATACGCTAGATCCTTCAGAAACTTATAACCTAAAGCCCCTTCAACCAGAGTACCACAAGATTTATCCCATGAAGACTTATGGATTTTAAAGTTGGTACAAGCCCCTCTCCGAAAAAACTTATTAAAAATCCTCTCAGTCCTATTACAAAAAACCTAAGAGGGAAACAAAGTTTAAAAACTATAAATAGGGATAGAACAAATAACACTTTTAATAAGAGTTAACCTACCACCAAAGCTCAAAAAATTGGAATCCCAAGACAAAAGCCTATTATGCACAATAGAAATTAAATCATCAAAAAGGGAGGAAATCTTTCTACCCTTGTACAGAGGAACACCAAGATACTTTAAAGGAAAACAAGAATCGCTAAAACTGGTTAAATCCTTAATGCCTTAAATGCGCTCGAGAGAAAATTTCTTAGTAGTAATAAAAACACATTTATTTTTATTAAAATATAGGCCACTAAAAGATTCATAATTTTTAAAGAAATTCAGAAGCTTATGAATTTGATTCTTAGAAGTATTAGTAAAAAAAATAAAATCATCCGCAAAGCTTAAATGCAAAATATGAAGCCCACCTAAAGTTTTAAAATAAAGACAAGGGTAATTTTCATAAAGATCAGCAAGCCCCCTCAGAAGATACTTATTCGTAATAATAAAGAGGGCTACAGAAAGGGGATCCCCCTATCTCAGACCAAGAGAGGCCTTAAAAAAACCATTGGACTTACTATTAACAATTATAGAAAAATAATGAATTTCAATACAAAGCTTAAAAAGATTGATAAAATTAAATCAAAACCAAATAACTTCAAAATCTCATAAAGGAAATTCTAATCAATATTTTCATAAGCCTTCACAATGTCATGTTTCAAAATCATGTTACCACCTCTAATTTTAATATCCAAATCTTGACAAAATTCTTGAGCCAAAAATATATTATCAGAAATAACACACCCTTTAAATGGAAAAGGGAAATAATTTTAAGCGAAAGAGGCGTTAAACAGTTCATCAAAATTTTAGAAAGCCCTTTATAAAAGAAAGAACACATACTGATGAGTTTAAAATCATTCCAAGTAGTGCTAGAAATAATCTTAGGATTAAACACAATAGAGGTAGCAGTAAAAAACTTAGGAATAGCATTACCATAAAAAAAAGTCAATAACAACAAAGAAAATATCATTATCAATGATTTACCAAGTTTTTTGAAAAAACTTAGCCATGAAACCATCAGGGCTAGCCACCGACTCACAATTCATAGCAAAAACATTATCTTTAACTTCATCAAAAGAAGGAGATTTAGACAAGAAAACATTATCATCATGAGAGATAAGAGGAGGAATAATGTAAGGACTATCCATAATAGTAGGGTGAAAATTTTTTATTCATATGATTCTTAAAATGTAGCACAGGTAGGTTTTTAATTTCATTATCATCCTCAGTAATCGAACCATTAAGATGGTTAATTTTATGTATGTAATTAATAATGTGTTTCCTCCTAACCAAGGCATAGAAATATTTCGTATTATTATCACCTTCAACCATGACAGTTGGTTTTTGTTTCCAAAAGCATTCCTCCTGAGCTTGTAATTTTAAGAGACCATCCTTAGACTCCCTTAAAAGACAAAAATTAGCCTCTGAAGGAACTAGAATACATTAATTCTCTTGAATGTCACTTTATCTTCCACAAGTAAAATGTTAGCAAAAAGATTCTTAAAAACATTATGGTTCCACCAATTTAAAACAAAATTAACCCTTTTAAATTTAAATCATAATCTTCTCATACCAGAAATACTATTGTCTGGATGTAAAGGGGCCTGCCAATTGTTCATAACCAAATCCATAAAAGAATCATGTAGAAGCCACAAGTTTTGAAATCTAAAATCTGCAGAAAAAACCCTCCTTTTAGGTTTAATTTTAATAAAAAGAGGAGAATGATCAAAAAGAGTCCTGCTAAGATGCTTAACATTAGTAGACTCAAAAGCATTCAACAAATAATCATTAATTAAAGTCCTATCTAATATTTGCCATAAACGACCATATCCCAAGTAAAATTATCACCATAAAAACAAATATCAATAAGGTTATAATCCATAATCATGTTATTGAAATCCTCCATGAAATTATAAATAGGGAGAGAACCCCCTATTCGCTCAGACGGATAAGCAATGGTATTGAAATCTCCCCCCACCAACCAGGGAAGATTACAAATACTATGGAAATTAATAATTTGATCCTATAAAATATTTCTAGTATATCGAGATGAAGAAGCATAAACGAAAAAAGTGCAACATTGCAAATTAGATATTTCAGTATTATAATGAATAACTTGAGTAAAATCACCAATGAAATCAACACGAACAAAGCTTTCCAAAAAATCTATATTTTATTAGATACATTGGACAAAGCATGTTTAAAACTCATAGATTAACTAGTACTAAATAATTTATCAGAAGACATCAGTGGCATAAGAAGAATAAGAAGATAAACATTAAAGATATGACAAAAATTTTTAACTCTAACCCTAGACGATGAGCAACCAATGCCCCTAACATTCCAAATGATAGCATTAAACATAATAAAATAAATATTAATGAGAAGTATGTGAGTGAGTGTTGCATGAAGATTGTAGAATAATAGATTTTGGTTTTCTACCTCTCCTACCATGAACCTTGGTAAAACTAGTATCATTATCATCCCTAGCAAAATATTTAACCATTATATCCATTTCCTCAGTATCAGTAAAAGCATCAATATGATAATGATCATTCAAAGATATCTTAATTTCATTAATCATACCTGAAAGACCCCTAAAAAGATGCAATTCGCCATCCCCACAAAAACATCATCTGCCATATTAGAAAAATTATTGATCATACCACTACTAATCTTCTCCACCACGTCAAGGGTAGAGATCTAGGGAACAACTTCAGTTGGAACAATTCCTTCATCCATAATAATATTATTAAACAAACCCTCCTCCATAAAAGGTTCAACAAAGATAGAAACATTATTATTATCAGAAGCAGTGTTTTGGTCAATCATAATAAGAGAATCAATAGGTAGAGAAGAGTTAGAACAAAGATTGACTTCCTGCCTTTGAATCAACTCATCAGTAATATTAGGAACCGATTTTTCCTAAACAGAATCAAACAAAACAAAATCATTAATAGGCTCTTTACCTTGAGAAAACTTAACCATATTAACACCAGGAACATGAGTAACAATATCAAATTCAACATAAATTAAATTACTATTATTTATCTGTTTAGCTTAATCCTTACTCTTACAGAGATGGGGGTGTAGTTTATAACAAGCCGTTAAGCCATGTTTGTTCATCTTTCAGTGAGAATATAAAATAGGTAAATTTTTGAATTCAACCTTTTGGAAATAAACATTCAGCTCCGAACCAATCCAATCCCCATTTGGATGCTTCTTCGATATATCAAGTTCCACAAGGACACAAGCTATAGATGGCCTAGAGATGGATGCTGTAACTTGGTCGATTTGCAAAGGTCTCCCAAAAATAGAAGCCAAGCCAAATAAAAATTGGGAGTTGAAAAAATACAATCTAAGATTAGGAAAAGAAATCTAGACAAGGGTTATAGGAGATTCTTCTTACACATCAAAGTTTGGAGACCATTTAAGCAATCTCATTTGACAACCCTGGATATAATAGGATCTCCTTAAAAAAATATGGCTGTAGTCCAAATCATTGCTTAGTTGAATCGGTATATGTCTGGAATCCAACAAACCAACTTGAAATGATCCAGACAGTTTCAGATTAAAAAGAAACACTTTTGGATGACATCTAGGTTAGAACACTTTAACATGAACTTCCCAACAAGATTGAGCGCAGAAGGACCAGCTAACACAGAAATAATAGAATCCTCTAAAAATAAAGCCATACAACCTTTAAAAGAAGCATGAATAAAGGGAAGCTTAGTGGAAGAAGAAGACAAACCCTCTACAACATCCTTGAAAGAAGGGGACTTACCAAACAAAGCCACAGCGGGAGGCGGGTCAAATGATGATGGCATCGTCATCTCCCAAAAACCCCAAGCCCAAAATGAGAAACCAATAGCTCAAATAAAAAAAAAACTAACAAACAAGAGAGGGGGAGAACTAGAATAAAAGTAAAAAAATAGATGATAAAAATCTAGATAGCAGAAGAAAAATTTAAGAGGAACGAAGAAAAATGAAGCAGGAACCAGAAATCCTTAAGTCGCCACAAAATCACCTCGGAGCAGAGCAGAGCTTAGAGCCATTAAACCCTTGAAAAATAAGCCAAGTTTGAAAACTGTAAACTTGAATTTGAACTTGTGTTGAGTAATCACTGTTATATTTACTTAAACTTTCATAATTTAAAAAATTATAAAAAAGAAGGTTAGAATATATTTTCATCATGCAAATGAGTGCTCTTACAATTATTTTGTATAAATAATGGAAGTTAATAAGTTCTTTTATAGAATAGCTCTAAAACTATTCAAAAAATGTTTTCTCAAAACAAAATTTTTAGAAAAAAAAACATTTAACTTTTAAAGGAAGTTTGCAAAACCCTTACCTAACTGAAATTAAGGGTTCATTTTGGATAGTTTTATTTGTTGCATTGATTTTTAGATGCAACCAAAAGAGTATACCATTACTTTGTTGATACTGAAACAAGTAATGCTTGATGGATAGATAGAATTTGATATGGTATCTAATTTCCTCCCCTATAAAGGCCCATTACTTGTTCCTAGATTAAAGCAACAGTTGTTTCCCCCTAGAATCCCATCCTCACTTCTTCCTTCTTGTGTCCCTACAAAAATCTTGAATCCAATGAAAAGAAATCTCTAAAAGGAATCACTTGAGATCACTAAGACCAATCCAAATCCTAGACCCTAAATCTATCAAGGCCCTAGGATCTTCCTAGAGCCTAAATACTTCTATATTCTAACTCCTAAGATCTATTCATTCCTTAGGACTCTTCTAAATTCTATACTTTCAAATTCTTCTAGATTTTAGGACCAATCAAGCCTTCAGATCAATCCAATCCTCAAACCAATCCAGATTTCAGAGTTTTTTAAACTCCATATCAATCCAGCTTCTTATTAAACTCTATCCCTATCTAATCATATACAATCATTCAAATGATTTTCATTGATTTAGATAATCCAAAATCAAGCAAAAAAATCCAAAATCAAGACCAAATCTCAAGGCTAAAAGCTTAGGTCCTGAAAGCTTTTTTCTAGTCATTTTTCAAATCTTTTAAACCCCTAATTAAATGACCCTTGATTAATAATCTATTAATTGTATATTTATCAGGTATGTCCCTAGGGTCTAACCTCCAAATTTGAGTTCATTATCAAACCTCTAACCCTAAAAACTAGACTGAAATCCAAAGGTTTAAAACCTTTAAATATTTATAGCCTATGCCACTAGATCTACCACCCAATGGATATTAACCTTAGGGTTTTCTCCAAAGCCTTTAACCATAACCAAATCCTTAATTATGATATGTTTAGCATGAAACTGCACTTTGGTGGACCAACTTTGACCCCCAATTGACCCAAGGCCAAAATGACCAAAATGCCCTTTAAGGGTAATGTTGAAATTTTCTCAGAACTCTAATATAGCCTTTTCAAATCTAATCCTAGAAACTCTTCAAATGCATTCTAATCATAAATATGAGTGCATAGTACTTAAACCCATACCCTGGTCAACCCAGTTGTCTAGGTCAACCCAAAAAGATAAAAATACCCTAGGGGTGTGAATAATCATTTTGAACCAAATGACCTAATATTTAGGTGAGAACACTTCCATATAGTTTCAAATATCAAACACAATCTGTTGGACCCAAACCCTTATCCTGGGTTAACATGGTTGACCAAGTCAAACAAAGTTAACCAAACAGACCCTTAAACAGCCAATTTGATTGAATTAAACTCCTTAGGTCTTGGGACCACCACCCATAGACACAAAATACCATTTCAAACTTATTGAGCCCAGACCTAGCCCCTTTAAGGGGCTCAATAGGTCATTTTGACCCAAATGACTTTTCTAGTAGAAAACTACATCTGTCAAATTGTAAATATCAAATCAACCCTGCCAAGCCCAAACCCTAACCCTAGGTCAACCTGGTTGACCAACTTAACCTAGGTTGACAATATCAAACCTTAAGCTTTTTTACTTTGAATTAAGCTTCAAATTAATTCAAAACTTTGCCAAACTCCTCTCATCACATTCCTTAATGATTTGGACTTAACTAGACCCATGATCCAATCAATAGTTGACCAAGTCAACTAAGACCTAAGTTTAACTCAATTTGACCCATATGAATCAAATCAAATCACACCCTTAAAACCATGTTATTATGTTCTCAATTTTGTTTCAATATATGTTTCAAATATATTTGAATGTTTCGTAATCAAAGTAATGGTTGATTTAACTAAGTCAAACTTTTTTGACTTGGTCAAATCTCTCTCTCTATTTGTATGTATACATTTAAATATTGAACCTAAGCCTTGATACTCTTTCCAAACTAGCTCAACACTTTCCCTTATACCACCTCAACTGCCACATGGCATCATGACCATTCAAACTAAGACTAGAGAGTGGTCAAATTTGGTCAACAAACCTTTAAATGGATAAACACTTTAGTTTAAGCTAATCCACTCAACATTAAATCACTAGACCAAATCAAGATAGCTCACCAGACCACCTAGGTTCCACCTCAGCAATCCAACTAGCTTTGGACTTGTCAAAGATTCAAACAAACTCTTTGGAATGGTCAAATGACCTCTTAAGCTAATCCTTTCCATCTCTAAGCCATTCCAACTACCCCAATTATCTTCTAGAATGTTCTTAAACTCCATAGAATCATTAGATTAAATGTAAAGTATCCATCGTGGCCCCAAATAGCTAGAAGAGGATAAAGGGCCTTTCAACTTAGGATATCCTTCCCTTATACTTTCCTCCTATGTAGGAGCCGCAAGGCGACAAATGAGTTCTTTAATTTAAAAATATATATTTTAAATTCCAAAAAATATTAAATCAATGTTATGATTATCCAACTAACCCTTTAATATATAATAATCACTCAAAGATGATGTTTCTAGGATGGACTATCTCAGACTATGGGGCTATGTGTCCTGAGGAGGCATGGTTCCTCGAGTGTGTGAAATAATGCCATGAATGAATTCAATGGAGTGTTAAACTTTAAAATCAATTAATTATTAATGATTTAACCAAATTAAAATTCTTAATTGAACTACATCGACCAGGTTTTTAGGGGTGTCTTAAGGAGGCTTGGACCTCGAGCCTGTGAAATAATGCCACAAACTGGTTGATGACAAACTTAACTAAATTAATCTTAAAACCAATAATAAATAAAGTTAATTAAAATTTTCTAACCCCTTCAATCTCAACCAATCAAAACATTTAATCTATACTAGTTACTATTGGGTAACCCAAATCTACGAGGCTATTAAGTTAGCCCCAATGAAGGTGAAATAAACTTCACGGCCTTGGTAAACAAAAAAGGTAGTAATCAATCAATCTTTAAAAGACATGTTAAAATTAATTCAAACACATAAATTTATAAACTTTAATTAAATGTTCTCCTTAAGCCTTTCAACCAACCAAACCTCAAACAACTTTAATTAATTACCTAATATATGATATATTCAAACCACACAACCTACCCCACACACTTTAGATGATTTGCTAGGACAACCAATTCTAGTCATAGGCTAGGCTGGTATTTATTTTTCTGCAATGTGCCGAGTTTCCATTATTTTCATTGCATGTTGGTTGCTAGTTTAGATTGATGTGTTTGTTTGTTTAATATCTAAAATCTATGTATTGATTTGATTAGTGTTAGATTTACCCCTAAGTTAGGAATGATTTATTTATTAATATAATCTTATGCATGTGATCATGCTTATACAGGATAATCAAATATAAATGGGGTAAAAATAAATCAAGCTTTAACATAAACAATATTTTATGTAGGTGTTAAGCATGCTTAGGTCCCCCTTTAAAAATTAAAAAATCATGGCCAAGCATGGCTGTGAATTTAAGCATTTTACTTTCAATATATAACTGTTTGGGATCATTTATATGCTAATTTATTAGGATAACCCTACAGGTTGTTGAGTCTAGAGTTTCCTTTTTATTTTTCAATGTAATTTAATGTAATTTGAGTTATAATTAAGTTTTAATTCAAAGTGATATTTGAGATGGGATTAAGTATCCAAGTTGAAATCTAAAGAGGAAGGGACATCCCTTAGGGGAGAGTTCCTATTCATTTAGGGATCCAAATTATGATGACTTCAAAATATCTAAAGAGAAATAATAACACCGCTTTCAATGAGGATGTTCTTTTTATTTGGATATCTGGACCCGACGATCCAAGGATCCCATAAAAGGATGAAGAAGTGAAGAACGAGAAGACATATTCTTAAAGTCACTTGTATCTTAGGATTATAGATTCAAGTTTATTGTTAGTGGTGTCCAGACACTTTAATTTCTATAATTCTATGTTAAAATATTAACTATCACTTACCACATGGACTTTTAATTTAATAATAATTTAATTAATTTTATTATTGATTGATGTATTTGCTATGATATTAGGATTACCTGCTTTTAGTAGTTTTTTTTTTCTTTGTGATATTGCATGTTGATTTCATTTTAGTGAGGAACCTAATTGGAGGCTCGTGAGGATACAAACATAAAATTTTTCTACTTTAGTTAAATTAAAATTTTTAAGATAACATATAAACTCTAAGAATTTTAGGAAGTAAGCTCGTATTCGCTAAGAGTTCTTATGCATTCATATTAACTTTCCTCTTCTTAGTTAGGAACCTCCATGCCTGTAGGTTCTGGCATGTCACTTGACCTATTAGGTCAAGGGGTATTGTGCAATCTTTAGGATAAAACCCATTTTTAATTCTAATTTTAAAATTGTTCAATATATAATTTTAAGCATTTATCGAGTCAACATGCATGCATTACATTAGAAATCAATTAAAGAGTATTTAAAAATTTAAATGCATTTTATTTCAAGTTTCATAATACCTAATATATGTCAATGGGCCAATTAGGATCTGCTCTAGATGTCAACCCTGATTCCTCAAACTTGACTTAATCAACATCCTTACCCACTCTTTCATATGTGATCAAACTCATGATTTTCAAGCACCTAGGTGGTTAGTTGCCTCCCTAATTTAGGCTGGGATAAGTCCAGGTTTACAATGCATTAGCTAGTTTCAGGTTACTAATTTTTTCTACTAAATTTATATTTATGTTCTGAGGCAGGCTCAAGCTATAAAACCTCATCCTTCTAATAATCTAATCCTAACCTTCTAATAAAATTGGTAATTTAATTTAAATATCTTTCAATCCAAATTTAAGCCCAATCTATAAGATATATTGAGGTGTTTCTGAATCTCAAACACCTAGTTTTCTTCTTTTGAACTCTAAAAATAAGTGCTCACTTTTGATCCATTCCTTTTAGAATTTCCAATCCTCGCTTTCTTTAATATCAAGCCTTGAAATCTTAAATAAAATTTCTACTGGTATTTTAATCGAGAGTATTCATAGGAAATTTTGATTTCTTGTGATGTAATTAACTATAAGGGCTTGTGCTCATAAGAGATTTAGAAACCCAGATCAATTTTAAAATTCATGTTTTCAAAACTTCAATTAATTATCTATGGAAAAATCAAATACAATGATCATTATCATCATTTTCAAATGATTAATAGTAAATGATATATTCTTTCTCTAGGAAGATATATCATTCTATTATCATGACTTTGATTATGAAATTAATGATCTCTTACCCAGATTATTATAGTCAATTACTTGATTAAATTTTTCTTGACCCTCCGGGTCATATGTGATTCTTCCCTTTAGTTTGACTACGATAATCAAGATGAATTCAAAGTTTTATAATCTAAACCTATTAGCGAATGATATTTTTGCCTCCCGAGGTGATATATTATTCATAATGAAGTGGTCGATTTCAAAACTAAAAATTTCAAAAATTATATTCTCTCAAAAAACTTAATCTTTTTCAAAACTCCAACAATATACCTTTCAATCAACCACCTAAAAAACTATCTTATTAACTATTATTGATCTCAAAGTGGTTTGAAATTGAAGTTTTAAAATTAAAGTCTTAAAGTTAATCATTTGATTATATTTTTCCAGCAAATCATTGTTACACTTTTGAAAAAAAAATGAAATATAAAATTGAATGGCATGAGAGTGTTATTTTAACAAGTGACTTTGACTCCTTTGAGATGAAGATATGGGCTCTTTCTTAGTGAGCTTGGGAAAACACTTGGAGGAAAAGGTGAGCTTGGGAAAACACTTGGAGGAAAAGGTGAGCTTGAGAGAATCCTATGAGTGCCTGACAGGGATCATGGTTGTTTCTCCGTTCTACACTGGATTCCTCCAAGTTATTTGTGTGAGAAATTTTGAGTTAAGAATTCTTGTGAGTCCTGATTAGGTGAGTTTGTTAGGTCTAGTCAAGGATGCTATGGAGGCATCTCCATCATGCAGGAATCAGAATGAGGAAGGTATCTCCACTGTGATGGGAAGAAGGAAGATGAAGGCATATTTGTTGTGTTGAGAAGCAAAATGAGGGAGTCTAGGCTTTTTGGGGAGAGAAGATTTGTGTAATTTTTCACTTGGGATTGTAAAAGGGCTTCTCCGCTTTGTATAGTGCAAAAGGAGTACTTTTTAGTGAATTTCTCGAGGAATTTAGGGAGTGTACAAGGGTCTGAGAACCAGACCACTATAAAATTTGATTTGTATTCATTTTCTTTTATGGGTTTACATGTATATTTTAATTTCATTATTTAGATTTGCTCTTTGTTACAATTATTCCTCATTTTAAAATTAAAAAATATATATTGTGATAAATTCTAACTTTCCTATAAAACTATCTTATTATGTATTATTGATCTCAAAGTGGTTTGAATTTGAAGTTTTAAAATAAAAAATCTTAAAGTTAATCATTTGATTATTTTTTCCTAGCAAATCATTATTACATCGGTTTTACCTAATCACATAAATTTGGTATCAGAATGAGATAATCATTAGTTTGGTTTAACCACCTGAGTAGATTCTAATATAGCATAGCTTGTTAACAGAACTTGGTAGAAGGATATTATATTACTCCTCTGCTGCTTTTCGATAACATGCCCTTTGATTTTTGAAAAATGCATGTTTATATTCATTCAATCCATAGGTTATCAGATGTGGCATTTAATTCAAGTTGGATACTTATCACCACATAGAATAGTGAATGACATTAAAATTGAAATACATTTAAATTAATGAAATGTATAAGATAGGAATATGCACAATTAAATAATAAATGTTTAAAGTAGAATCATCACAATATCAGGAGTAAATATAAATTAGGGTTAATAGAGTTCCTTATATTATTAATTTGGAGCCAAAACATTCATTCTTGATTAGCTAAAAACAACACAGAATAAATTCTCCAAAGCTATAAATTAGCTATCTACACGAAATAAGTTAATGACAACACAATGATTTTAAACCAACTTGTAAATCCCTTCGCAATGACGCATTAATGTTTGTTGTGACCTGCAAATAAATAGGTTTTTTTAACTTAAAACTTCTGTTAGTTTTCATATCAAACACTAAGTTTTATGACAACCTGGCAATTAGTGCCTACCTATAATTGTTTACCTATAACCCACTAACTCGTGGAGAAGTCTTGTCATGCCAAAGATTTACATAACAATTTAAATCATATTTTACTTGAACATGATTCATAATAAAATTTTTTTGGGAAAATTTTGGGCAACGCCCTTCTATTGATCAAAAAATAAAATTATAGGTGTAAATAAAATAAAGAGAAAAGAAAGCGACCAAAAATAAGAAATCTCAGGAGCCTAAAAGAAAAACCAAATTCAAGAGGGAAAATTGGCTAAAAAGCCGCTCATGACTCAAATATCGCAACAAAAAAATTCAGTAAGTCAAATGATCCCCTGGTTGCTCGAAGACCATCCAAGGGGGGTATAGGACAAGCCATCATTATTCTCTTGGGCCAAAATAAGCAAGGCTTGCCAAAGAGTCCAAAAAAGAGGCTTTGTGAAATCATCAGTTGGACCCCTAGAAACAAGCAACATAGCAACAAAAGATATCAGCCCAAATAGAAGCCCATTCATATGAAAAAATTTTCTTTCAAACGGACCCCTCCTTTCTAAGAAAAAACTTTGAGTCTCAAAGTTTTTTTGACTTTAGTAACAAGGGATACAACACACATAGTGTCCGCCTTGAATTTCTGATTATTTATCTCACATCATAAATGATAAATTATAGCGTTAAGAGTAAGAAGAGAACAGCGGGTCTCAATTTTTTCTCCTGCAAGGCCTCCAATATAATCAAAGCCTGAGAAATGTTTGGTCTTAACAGAAACTTCTGGAGCCTAGGAAGTAAACGAAAAAGTCCATGTTAGAGAATTCGCATTCAAAGAATAGGTGAGAGACCATTTCTGAGCAGTTATTGCATAAGGGACATAGATGATTTGAAATGACAATACTCCTTCGAGCTAAAACATCCACTGTTTTAAGACCTTCATGTAAAGCCAACCAGGTAAAAATAGAGTAACTAGGGGAATGTTTTTTGTGCCAAATAAGAGGAGACCAATCAAACTTCATATCATTGGAAAAAAAAGCCTTGTAATAATCTTTAAATGAAACTTCAGTTTTGTTTTCCTATGTAATGTGAGCAGTTGTGGATTTGGAAATGGGGATAACATGAAATAAAATGAGCAATACAAGGAGTAATGAGAGGAAGGAGTGCGCCATTTGCCGTTATGGATCCAGCTAGCAAGGGTGTCAGTGGACCTGCAATATTCCAACAAAGGAAATTGTAGAAAATGCTTTGATAACCTCTCGCTCATACACCAATGATCCCAAAGGGTAGCAATCAGATTGTTCTCCTGAACAGAAAATTGAAAATTATTGCAGACTATGACAAAAGTAATATAGATACTCTTCTAGAATTTGGTAGCATTAGCAGTATGGTTTTTTCATGGGGATATATAGCGAAACTTTAAGAAATTAGCTAGTGGTGAAGAGCTGTTGTACATTCCAGAAATATTAGAGAAATTAAAAGCAAACTGAATAGCCTGAAGTGAAATGATTCCCAGCCCACCATTGTGAGTTGGTTTGCAAGTGTTAAATCGGGAAATAAAATGCAATTTATTTTCAGAAGAGCGACCAAAGTAAAGGAATTTAGCACATAACTTTCCAATATCCTCAAGTATGATTTTAGGAATGGAAGAAGCTCTGATCCAATATACCACCATGTTGATAATAGACTATTTAATGAATTGAAGCCTACCTGCAAAAGAAAGTAACCTCTCTTTCCAGCCAGTAAGAAGGTTAGTGATATTCTCCAAAAGACAGGAGAAGTCAGAGATTTTAAATATTTCCATAGTACTAGGTATGCCAAAATATTTGAATTTGGTGGTGCTACTAGTGATATTTAAAGAGGCAGCAATATTTGCAAGTTTAGGCGTGTAAAGGGAGATTATAAGGTTACTCTTTTGCATATTAAGATGGAGTCCAGAACATGATGAGAAGAAGTTCATAATGCCCATGAGATGATTGTAGTTGGTAACCGAAGCTTTGCTAAAGACTAAGAGGTCGTCAGCATATAGGAGGTGAGACAAGCAAAACCCATTCAAAGAGAAGCCTTCAAAATCACTCTATCCATGTTATCAAGGAGGCAAGAAAGACCATCCATAATAATACAAAATAGGTAAGGACTAAGAGGACAACCCTACCTGAGTCCAATAGTAGAAGGGAAATAAACTTCTAGAGCTCCATCCACACAAAGCGAAAAGTTTACATTAGTAATGCAGTCTTTGATCAAGTAAACAAAAGTAAGAGGAAAATCCTTTTGAATTAATCGAGAGAACAAAAATTCACGAGATATTATATCAAACGCTCTCTTGATATCAAACTTGGCACTAAATAATTTTCTTTTGTTTGATTTTTTAAATATGTTAAGAATTTCAATGGATAGTAAAGGGTTGTCCGTCGAAAATCGTTTGGAGCGGAATGCAGCTTGACTCTTATGGATTATCAAAGGCATGATAATTTTCATTCTAACTGCTAGAACTTTATCAATAATCTTATAGAACACATTGCAAAGAGTAATAGGCCTAAAGTCAGATATATTGTCTGCATGAGAATTCTTAGGGACAAGAGCAAGAGCAATAGCCTTGACGCTTTTGGGCAAGAATATTTTTGAAAGAAGGATTTGACAACATAAAACACCTCCATCCCAATGATATGACAATATTTTTGTAGAACTCAAAATTCAAACCATCTAGGCCAGGTGCAGAATTAGAATGACCGAAAAAAGCAGCATTTTTTCCTCCTCAAAAGTCATGTGAAGAAGGAGAGAGTTAGCCAATTGTTCCGGAATAGTATTACCTTCAAGAATAAGGCTAGAATCTGAATTAACAAGGGTATCGACATTCAATAGCTCCTTAAAATGAGAAATAATTTATGGCATTATAGAATTCTGATCAACAAATTAGCCAAGGAAAGCAACTAAGAAAGCACTCTTATTACCTACATTCCTTCTACAAATTCTAGAGTAAAGAAACCTTAGATCTTCTTCTCTGTTAGTAAGCCATTTTACCTTAGCACGTTGGACGGTCCAAGATGACCATATAAAGTTGTAATACGCCAAATTTGCATTAACCTGTTTGAGTTTATCACATAGATTAGAGTTGAGAGGATCGTTATCAATAAGCATCTGACAATCATATTACTCTTTGGATAGATTGTCTAACACAGAAGCAATGGAATAAGCAGAATTCTAATGCTTATCCTTGATTAAAACCTTGAGCCTCTTAAGCTTGTTGTAAATGCTGACAATGGGATTCCCAACAATTGGCATGTCAAACATAGAAATAACCAAATCCCAGAATTCAATGTAACGGGTCCAAAAATTCTTGAACATAAATCTATGAGATCTTCTTTTCATGTCTCCAGAAGTAAGGATGAGAGGTGTACAATCAGAAATAGAAGAATTGAGCACTTTATAAAAAGACTTGGGGAAAGATGAGAGTCATTTCTCATTAACAAGAGCACGATCAAGTTTAAGGTGGATAGGATTATCCACCCTTTGGCTAAACCATGTGAAAAAGGATCATGAAGAAGTGAGCTCTACCAGTTCAGTATAAAACATGAGAGAGTTGAAAGGACCAAACCTAGCTTGAGGAACAACATTCCCTCCCGCTTTTTCAGTAGAGCTCCGACAACAGTTGAAATCCCCAATGACAATACAAGGCAGAGAATTAAGAGGGTTTAGGTTTCTGAGATCATACCATAATCTAGATCTTTCATCAAAAGAATTCGAGGCATAGATAATAGAGAGGAGGATTGGTGGTTAAGAGTGAACAGAGAGCATACTAGAGATTGTTTGGTTAGAGAAAAAATTTGGGACAAAGTTGACCTTTTCTGAATTCCATTTAACCCAGATACGACCTGGGGTAGCAAGGTGAAAGTTGTTACAACTATGTTCTTTGACAAAAAATTTGTGGGTTAATAAAAACCAAGGGTCTAGAAGTTTGTGGGGAAGAATACGGTTCTCCAAGATACAGACTATATCCAAGTTGTGATCACCAACCAACTTCTTACAACTAAAAACCTTATCAGGGTTGTTGAAACCCCTTATATTCCAGACACCAATAGGGGGAAAAAATATTAAGTTTTTTGAGTCGGGTGGGGGACCTATTTCATCCCCTTCCCCCTAGTACTTTTATGCACTTGATGTCCAGTGTCGTTAGGTAGCTTTGGTGGCTTGGAAGCTTTATTCTTGAGAGAAGATTGATACACTTTGGGCGAGTCTTGAAGGTTTGGGAGAAGTTACCAAAGTAGGGTCTTCATTATTTTATCTCGCCTGTGAAGATGTCTCTTCAGTTTCCGGTTCAACTTGCAAAATAGTGTATTTGTTGGAAGCTAGAATAATAGGGGAATTGGATTTTGAGTGCTGTGATTGAGGAAGGGGGGATTTTGTTGAAGAGAGAGCTTCAGTGGGGGATTTTAGATTGTGGATTGATGAATTATTAGGAGGAGGAATGGGATTAGGATTAGGATTTTGGGAAACATGTTGCTGTTCAGTGATGATTTGATTAGAGGGAATCAAAGAGGCATTAGCTATATGAGTAGGAAGAATACCAGCTTTAACAGAGGAGGGTGGTCTGAATCTTGGTCTCCGACTCATACTACAACCACGTGTCTTATTGAGGGCAAATTATTAGGTCCGGTCATCAGACCAAAAAATTGGTCCGGACATCCAATTAAAATTTGTCACATCGCCTGCGCTTTTTAACTGCGTTTTGATAACACTTTTTTGACTCCACTTTACCTGCGCTTTTGACGCGCTTAATTTAAAATAATATTTTATTAGTAACCGGGCGTATCTCTACGTCCGGTGACCGAACCTAATAATTTGCCCTTTTTGAGAGGGCATTCAAAATTAGAAATAGGATTTGAAGGGCATTCATTAGATGAGTGCATAAGGGAAGAATAGTTGTTACAAGGGAAGGTCTCTACTCGTACTGTATTTTGAGATTAAAAAATTTACCCTCAACCAATATGGGAACAAATTTCGGGTAGGTGGTTGAATAGTCTACCTGCACGCAGACTCGTGCGTACGTGAGATGGGATTTGGAGGCGGTGAGATCATCTACAACAAGCGTTGTACCAAATTTGGGGGAAATTTTGGAAATGCCGACCGGAGTCCAATAAAAGAGAGGAAGATCATGTATCTTCAACCAGATCGGAACTGTGGTAAATTCTTCCCTCTTAGGACAAAAAAGCGGATACCACTTCTGGACTATGAAAGGCTTGCCGAGAATGAACCAAGCTTCTCTAGACCAAACAGCGTCGAAATCTTCCGCAGAAGCAAACTTGAAAAGAAAAAATCCATCACTTAAGGTGATCATTTTAAGGTTATCTTTGAGCTTCCAAACTCTATTAACCGCAGCTAGTAAAGAGGCATAGTAAGGCCTTTTGCCAAGGGAATAACCCACTACGACGTGCTTACATTCGAGTGAAGCATCAACAACATCATCATGGGCGAAAGGTCTAATCTCTTCAGGGGTGGACAAAGTGGAGATAGGGGAAAAGCCACGTTATAGGTGGATCCCTCTGGCCACCTGACGAGAGGAACTGAGGACGAGAGACAACAGGAGAGCGAACCCTAAAACTCCATCGGGGGATCAAACGCTCCATTAATTTTTTTTTCTAATAATTTTTTTATATTTTTTTGCTAGTGTGTTCATCATATTTGAGATACTTAAGAGTAAAACATATACTCATTTTTTTTATATCTATATTCATTAAAGTATTTTGACTTACAAGTTTTTACTCAGCTAGTCAGCTTTACCTCATCATCAACCCTACAAAGACTCTAAATCTAGTTAAATTGATCATCATCACCATGATTTAACTAATGCATATATAACTCGTAGAGCGCTTCACAAACCAAAAGACAATGCCACAAATTTTTTTATCATCAAACAATTAGTCACATGCACTCATGAGATCAATATCAACAACTGCCAAATTAAACAAAATGATTTATATTTTAGTAAGTTTTAATCTCTTAGAAGTTTAATTATTACTTAAAAATTTAAATTCAAATCAAATTATCCAATACTTTGATCAAGCCAAACCACTACTCTACATGTATTTTTGCAATATACAGACCTTACATACATAGGAAAAAATAAATTTGATATAAGAATACCAAAGTCCATTAAAAAAATAATTAAACATGCATTAAGACAGTTTTATAGAAAAACGTTATCAAATCTATTTGTTGAACCAAAAACAATAATAATAATAATAATGACGGACAACATAAACAAATAGGTCTATATCCCTTCATTTCTATACATATCGAGTTTGATGAAACATTTCAATTACCTAAATGATGAAATATTACAAAGCCACTGCATCTCGACTATATAAATCTGGCTTTTTTTTTCTTTTTTTTTTTGGGCTTGCGCATATGCATCTTCATTCTTCAATAATAAATAATATAAGTCACATGCAAATAACTATAATAACTCAAACATACCCCCACAAACTCACGATGCACCTGCAAGAAGCAACGAGATTTTGCCTACCAAAATGCAAAAAATAGGCAAGAATATATGACTTCGTAAACAAGTCTACAGTCTATAAGAAACAAAAGACAACCTCCTTTTGTAAACTGTGATGATTTACATATCAAACTCCTGGTCCTTGTACCCACGCACTTGCAATCAACTACAAAACCTTCCATATCGAACTTCTTTTGAAATTGGAGGTGGGAATCTAAGAGATGCATGAGAGTTTTTTTACATGTAACCCATGTTGAATTAGTTAAGACCGGTTCTTAACTTAAAATTAGAAATAAGTCTAGAAATTATGCTTTTAAATTTTAGATAAAAAAATTTATCAGTGACCTTGGGATTATTAGAGATTTCACTTAACTATACTGGTTCCTAACTTGTAATTCTTATATTTGTAGATGACAGATCCAATGGAAGTTAAAATAGTTTTCTATAAAAAAACAACTCATAAAAAGATTTAGAACCGCATAATAATGCTTGTGAAAAAAATGTATATACCTTCCGCAACGCACTTAGAATTGCACTAAGTGGAGGAGAATTGATTTTTGCCCTACTAGCTATCTGAATACCAAGAAATGAATTATTAGAAAAATATGAAAATATAAAGACAAAATTCAACAAGTTATACAAAGAACCTCATCCAGTTTAATGTATCCAGAAGGCAATTGAGGGTCACTTTCATCAATCATTTGATTCAAGATGTTTTCCACATCAGAGCATTTTTTCGAGTTGCATGCCCAACCCCACTCCCTAGCTAATTCCAACATTTTGGAAACATATGCAGTGTTATGAAGAGGCCCAGTCCATAAAGGGCCTGATACAACCACAGAATGGGAAACCTACAAATCAGCATAAACCATTGTCATTTTTAAAATACATTCCAAAATTGCACTATAAAATTGCTTGTACGATAAATAAAATATAATTTCCAAACCTTCTGCCTATTTGCTTGTTAAAACTAGTATAACAGCAGAGAAAACTAATCAAATCTTGGAGGAAACATTTTTGTTATAGCTACAGCTGCACAATTTTGCTGCAATAAAAGCTTGCATGTTTCAAATTGAATTTATCAAAAAGATGAATGAGGTTTAACAATACCAAATAATTAGTCAATGAGGTTTATCACATGCAAATTGGAGAAACAGATCCAGCAGTCCATTTTAAGTATGGTTTCAACAACTAAAAGCTGCATTTCGTCTCGACATTCGACAATGGCGTGCAAATGTAGAGAAGTTTGGAAACCCCAAACCTATGGTCTCTCTACATACCCATCATTTATTCGCCTCATATCACCAACTTAGGCTTATTTTGGTAAAATTGCGTTGCGTTCAACTATGCTTAAGACAAAATAATGTTGCACTACTAGAGAGAAAATGAATGAACTGTTCCATTAGTGTGTCCTACATGGTCATGTGAAACCTTGGGTTCCATCGTCTCTGTTGACTCTGGAACAATTATTAATGAGTGATTAGATGAATTATTATATTGAATCTCTTAATTTCACCACCACGTTAAGAAACTAATTACATGAATCAATATACCATTCCATTTCTGCATGGGCAACTAATCTGCCCAAGTTCAGCCCACCGGTGAGTCTGAGAATTTCCACATTGATTGCAGTAGCTTATAAAGCCATAGTTACTGCCATGAAACGTCACAACAGTTAATATTGGTCATGAATGAATTCACATTTGATGAAGTATAGCTAAGAAATTCAACCTGCTGTCATTGAGATTTCCACGGAAAACTTGTAGCATTACTCTGAATACAGGACCATGATAAGAGTAGTAAGAGAAAAGCGGTGAAACAAGAAAACCTGAAGCAGCTGCTTCACGTGATGCCCCGCCTATAAGCATCCGTAAACCAACTTCATTTGAATAAGGCATGGGGCGAACATATGCTCCATATGAAGATAAAGAACTGAAAAGTAGATTCAAGATGGGCATTGGTTAGTACAAAAGAGCCATATACAGGTATACAGCAATTACCAATAGCCATAAAAGAGTCAACAAAATGTAGAACATGAAAATTAGAATTTAGTAATATATTAGAGAGCATATTCAATCATTTTCAGCATACATAAGCTTTATCCAGGATGTCCTAGTTATTTTTGTAAATGTTCCGATCAATTAAACTCATTGAAAGTAATCCACAGAATCATTAGCCATATATTTGGTTGCAATAAAAACATGTTTGAATTTCGCACTCCATATTTGCAAGGTTATATAGAGGGCAGTTCAGAGCAGTAGTTAAGTTTCCTTTAGTGTATTTTAGACGTCCCAAGTTTAAATAACAGAAACAACGCCTCTACAAATGTAATAATAAGGTTAAATATATTACCCCTACCCCAGACCATGCATTAACAGGGGCTCTATACTAGGTACACTATTTCATCTATTTACAAGATTTTATACATATTATTTCATTAAGCTTTACCCTCTAGCTCCTTATGGTCAAATCAATAGCTCAAAATTTCTTTTTTTAAAAAAACAGGAAAAAAATATCCTCATCAACAACAAAATAAACCTTATCCCAACTCCATCAGCACTAATTAATATTACAAGCTACATGAGGTACCAAGTTTATTTTCTTCATAACACAACTTCTAACCAAGTTACATGTGATCTATAATTAGGGGTATCAAAACGGGTTTCTAGGTCGGGTTCGGGTTCAACCCGAAAATAACCCATTACTATATGACCCGACCAGATTCTGAAAACGGGTCAAAAATATGAACGGACCTGACCCGCCCCAAACCCAGGTCGGCCCGACACGTTGACTTAAGCGCAGAGCAAGCGAGCGAGCATGGGGTTGAGCACTGGCGAGGAAGGCCGCAAGTGCAGGAAGAGGGTGCGAGACACGGGGTCGAGTGCGAGTGAGGCAAGTCACAGGTGCAAGAAGAGGGTGCGGGACGTGGGGTCGAGCGCGAGGGTGGCAAGTTACGGGTGAGCGGGTGCGGCCGTGCAAGGCTAGCAGCGCAAGCAAGCGAGGCAGGTCGTAGGTGCAGGATGCAGTTGTGGGACGCGAGGTCGAGCGCGAGGGACTAGGCGAGACAACCTTTGGGTGTAGGATGCGGGATTGACACGGTGCGAGCGAGCGAGCGGGTGGGATCCAACTCATCCAGGTCCATTTCAAGTTTTCGGGTCAACCCAAACCCGAGCGAATTTTAAAAACAGGTGAGAAATCCAATCCCGGACCCAACCCGTTTGCCCAACGGGTTGACCCGAACCAAGAATTTTTTGGGTTAGGTCCGGGCCAGGTTTCAAGTCAAGTAAAATATTAACACTCCTATCTATCATTCTTTTTTCCTAAGATGACCCCATTGTTCCACATTAATTCTAACAACCTGCCTTATTAAAACATCTTTTGGCATAATGTGGATGCCCAAATTACGAGGTCCATTTTCCCATAATCAATCTTTAATATATGTTACTCTTGTTATAATATCCAAAGTTTAGTCAAATGTAAGCATGAATTTTCTTCAAACTGACAACATATCCATATTTAAACTAGGAGCTCAATAATATATTTCTATTTTCATCTCAATTATAGGCATTTCAATTTCACATTTTATTAATTGTAGCTAGCATGACTTATTGCAAGACCAATAAACCATTTACTTAAATGCATCACTGTAGCAAATCCACTTAAAACAACATGCAAAGGCTGGATGTAATCATATGGCTAGGAGTGGAGGAAATTGTGGTAGTGGAAATTTGTGGCAGAGCATTAGTATTAGTTTAGTATTATATAATAAAAGTTAAGTTAAAACCTTTGCATTGGTTTTCATTTTTCCTAACCGACATTCTCTAGAGGCGGCAAGGTCAGGGAGCTCAAGCTGTAGGCTGTAAGGGGAAGTGAAGTTGTTGTTGTGGAGAAAAAAAAAAGAATTTAGAAAATAAAGGGAGAATGAGAAAAGATATGTGAGGGAAGAATTTTGAATGGAATGAAGAAGAGTTTGATTGAAGTGGTATATAAAAGGAAAAAGAATCGAAATACTTTAGGTGACCAGTTTACCCACTGTTCTGGAAGACGAGATGAGATACTCAAACGAGGTTATAAGAATTAATAAATGTTCTATTATTGCACTTCATTTTTATTATGCTTATGACCGTATGTATTTCTGTTTATTTTAATTTATTTTGTATGAATATGGATGAATATGTATGAAATTATTTATGCAGAGAGTAATCTTTCTCAATGTTAATGATTTTGTAAACATAAAAGGATAAATATTCATAAACTAATGAATGAGCAAAAAGGACAACAAAATGGCAGCTAAAGCACAACAGCAAAAAGGACAATAAAAGGACAGCTAAAGCGCAGTAGCAAAAAGGATAGCTAAAGCGCAACAGCAAAAAGCAAAGCAAAAGTACAGCAAAATGGCAGTTAAAGAGCAATTAAAGAGCAGCTAAAAGGAAGCAAAAGGACAGCCAAAGCACAGCTATGTCATCGAAGCATATATCATTTGGGCTAAAAAGGATGACTATATATAAAGTGAAATAAGTTATATATGGGAAATAAGCACACATAAGTAAAAGTGAAAGACCCGACGAGATAAGCTTACACTCTCAATCTATAATGCACTGATACTCCTCTTAAAGAGGGTATGCAGTGTCGGACATGGACACGCGTCCGACACGGCATGGACATGTGTCTGCAAAGCATTGGAGTGTCGCAATTAAAAAAATTAAAATTAAAACCAGACATGTATCCGGATATTAAATAATAAAATCGTCCAATTCATTTTATTTAGCCTTTTCCACTAACGAGAAGTCCTATTTTTCCGATCCACGCCAGGTATCGCTAGGTACATGCTCGGTACCGCTCAGTACATGCTAGGTACTGCTAGGTATCACTAGGTATCGCTAGGTGCATGCTCGATACCGCTAGGTACATGCCTAGTACCACTCAGTACATGATTGGTACCGCTACGTACATGCTCGATACTGCTCGGTACATGCTCGATATTGATCAGTATCTTTCCATACAAATAACTTACGAACTTTAAAAACAAGCAGAACTTCAAAATTACTCTTACAATAAAAATTTGTCTGTGTGGCCGTGTCTGTGTCGGTGCATCATAGCTCTCAATTTTAAAAGTTGGAAAAATTGGACTCAACCCCCTAAATGAGAGAACAACTTTCATTCTAAAAGTTGGGAGGTTAGACCCAACCTTGAATTGGAAAGCTAAAAATGTATAAAAGCTTATAGTCATTAAATGACTTGTTTAAAGGTGTTGAACAATTTTGGTAAGATGAATAATACTGCTTGGAACTTTTTAGGCTCAATATGACATTTCAATATGTGTTTTAACTATGTTAGTATTGTTAAGCATTTCTTAATTGTTTATTATTATTTCTTATAAATTGCTTGTGTATTTCATCGAGCCTAACTCATTAGTAGTGATTGTACTTCAGGAAAGGGGAAGGAGCCCTTTGGACAGTAAAAAGAGGTGACCGTTTTTTTTTGGTATAAATATGTTTTGGGTGTACAAAGAGATGTAAAACAAGATCTGAATGCTAGATGTACAGACTTTTGGATATGTGAGTAAATTTTAAAAATTTTAGTAAAGCTCTGTATTTACTTCAATTATATTTGATATTCATTAGGGGGCATTATATGCTTCCCATTATTAATTATGCAATTTGATATGTTAGCAAGTTAGGAGAGTCTAAATAGATTTCTTTTTACTCACTCTATTCTGAAAGTAGTGGCTCGGAATGAGTTTTAGTAAGAAGGAACCAGTTTAGATTTGCCTTCTCTGTTATAATCTAGATTGACTGTTAGGGCGTAGGCCAAACTGAGGTGTGACAGAAATTGGTATCAGAGCCAAATCAAGATAAAGTGGAAGCATAATTGGATTTAGAAGAGAAAAAAGGATGAGATATAATGAATATGATGTATACAAAGCTATATGTTAAATCAAGTTTTAATGGAATTGTGCATTAATTTTAGTATAATAGCATACTTGCTTATTTAATGTTTTGAATGATCATGTTTATTACCATGAGTACATGTATTATATGAATTATCTATATGCATATATATAGTTATGTCTGAGTTGCCAAAAAAAATGACTGGACAGTCATCTAAGTCGGATACAGAAATAGTAATAAATGAGGGAAAAGAACTTCAAGATATTATGGATTTGATATCACAAGTGGTAGATAAAATGACATCTATGAAAAAATCGTCTACTAGCAGTGGATCCAGATCTGAAAATGATAGTGAAGTGGATCAACGTTAAAAATTATTTCAGACTTTTAAACCATCAGCATTTAAGAGTGCAAGTGATCCAACCGTAGATGAAGATTAGTTGTTAAATATTGGAAAGATTTTAGATGGAATGATATGTTCTGAAAATAGAAAAGTACCATTGACTACATTTGTGTTAGAAGGAGAAGCAATAAAGATTGGATGATTTTGTGAAAGTCTTCAGAGATTGGTTTATTCTTTCTTCAGCCAGATTAGCTCTGCAAGGCAAATTCTTCAATATGACTCAAGATTGCAAGACAGTTATGCAATATGAAGCTGAGTTCACTTCTTTGTCTCGCTATGCACCTCATTATGCCAGCACCCAGGAGGAAAAGTGTCACAAATTTTTTAGAGGACTCAGAGATCAACTACAACAAACATTAACACCTTTTGATATCAGTGACTTCATAGTCTTAGTGGAGAGAGCCAGAAGGATTGAAAATGAACTGAATTTCTCCAAATATAATTGGGAGCAGCAACAACCAGAACAAAGAAAAATATTTGAAAGGGATAATCGATTTAGAAACAAGAAGCCAAATTTTAATGATAAATAGAAGCAGAGTCAGCATGAAAAACCTTTATGTGAGCAGTGTGGGAAGCGGCATTTTGGTCAATGTTTGGTGGGATCAAGAAGATGTTTTAAATGTGGTGAGATGGGTCATCGCAAGATGGATTTCCCTCAAGAGAAAAGAACCAATATCACACCACGAGGATATTAGGAACAGGTACCACATAGGAGATATCTGGAAGGAGGCAATCAAACAAAAAAAACTCAATTCCAAGGAAGGCTAGCGGTACAAGAAAAGCCACTAGTTAGTTAAAAGGATAAGCATCAGATCTTAAAGGCAATCAACCTGTGAAAGCTAGAGTGTTTGTCATTACACCCCAGGAGGCTAAGAATTCAAAGGAAATGGTTACAAGTATACTTTTGATTTCTAACAAGTTTGGCAAAATTATTTTTTATTCTGGTGCACCTCATTCGTTTATTTCTGAAAAATTTTGTTCTGATTTATCTGTTGAGATTGTATATTTTACACCTACCTTGCGTGTTATGATGCCAACGGGGGATAGTTTGTCTGCCAATAGGATGTGTCTTATAAATTTGAATATTCATGATTACAAATTTTCAACAAAACTGATTATAGTGTCTATTAAAAAGTTTGACATCATCATGGGGATGGATTGGTTAGTTAAAATTTTTGCTACAATTCAATTTAATTTACCAAATGAGAAAACCTTTTATTTTTCCTGTGAGAAGAATGCAACATCCTCTATTGTTAGTGTAGTAAAAATGGGCAAATACTTGAGGGGTGAGCTAGTGTTCTTGGCTAAAATGGATCTTAAATAAAGATCTTCAAACATTGCAGAATGTTCCAGTTGTCTCTAAATTTTCAGATATATTTCCTAAAGAATTACCTGGATTACCACCCGAAAGAGAAGTTGAATTTGACATAGAATTGTAGCCAAGAACATCATCAATTTACAAATCTCTTTATAGGATGGCCCTAAAAGAAATGCAAGAGTTAAAAACTTAGTTACAAGAATTAATGTATTAAGGATTTATCAGGGCTCATCATTCTGCACCTGTACTTTTAATTAAGAAGAATGATGGATTCATGAGAATGTTTATTGACTATAATGAACTGAACAAAGTAACTATCAAGAATAAATATCCATTATCATGAATAGATGACTTATTTGATCAGTTAACAGGTGCCACAGTATTTCTAGAATTGATTTAAGACCAGGATATCATCAAGTGAGAGTTAAAGAAACAGATGACAGTAAGACATCTTTTGGAACTAGATGTGGACATTTTGAGTATAGAGTCATGCTGTTTGGGTTAACAAATACTCCTGCAATCTTTATGGATATGATGAACTAAATTTTCAAAAACTATATAGTTAAGTTTGTGATTATTCTCATTGATGACATCCTGGTACACTCAAATACTGATGATGAGCACGCTAAACATTTAAGAATGGTTTTAGAAACATTGAGGAAAAATCAGTTGTATGCAAAATATTCAAAATGTGAATTTTGGCTAAGAAGTATTTCCTTCTTGGGACATATTATCAATGGGGAAGGAAATTCAGTAGATCCACAGAAAATAAAAGCAAATAAAAGCAATTGTGGAATGACCTACAACAAAGAATGTTATAGAGGTTCGTAGTTTTCTTAGACTAGCAGGATGTTATAGAAGATTTGTTAAAGAATTTTCACAAATTGCTATGTCTTTGTCTAAACTGATGAGAAAGGAGGTTAAGTTTGAGTGGACTGTTGAATGTGAGAAGAGCTTTCAGGCATTGAAGATGCATTTAACTACAACACCAGTATTAACACTTCCCTCAGAAACGGAAGGATTTCAAATTTACAGCGAGGCTTCTTTGAAATGGTTGGAATGTGTTCTGATGCAAAATAGAAAGGTGATTGCATACGCATCGAGATAGTTGAAGCCCCATGAAAGAAATTATCTCACTCATGATTTAGAGCTGGCTGTAGTAGTATTTGCTTTGAAGATTTGGAGACATTACCTGTATGAGATAATATGTGAAATTTTCATTGATCATCAGAACTTAAAATATATATTTTCACAAAAAGAACTCAATTTGAGACAGAGAAGATGGTTAGATCTCATTAAAGACTATGATTTGGATATCAGTATTGTCTGAGGAAATCCAATATTGTGGTTGATGCTTTGAGTCGCAAATCTACATGAATGATGAACTGGATGGTTACTCAAGAGGTTCAATTGATTAAAAAAAGAAAAAGTTGTAATTGGAAATTAGATGTTTTAAGAACGTGAAAGGTTTGCACCTGATACAGTAAAGCCCACTCTAAGTGATAGTATCAAAGAAACTCAAAAACTCAGTAATCAATATTCTAAATTGTTGAGCAAGCCAAATCAGGAAAAATGTTATATCTTTCTGTGGATGTTGATGGAGTTATTAGACATAAAATACAATTGTGGGTATGATGGGGCATTAGAGCGTAGAAAGTCTATCAGAGATGTGGCCATCGATCTATGGTCACAATTGAGTCGATGTATTTCTAAATCGTATTATTTATTTTCTTTATTATTATGTCATGTTATATTTGCTTTATTAATGTTTCCATTTTTACCCCTTAAGGGAGATCGTATATAAGTCCAATAGGCATCGTCATCTTTTTATTTTCTTACATCTTTTGTACGAGGTATATATAGCTCCATTATTCACTTTTCATGTTAATGAATGAATGATTAAAAAAAACCTTTGTCATTGCTTGAGTTCTTGGAGAGATCTTGAGAGTGCTTTAAAATAGATCCCTAGGAGAGGAAATTCGGATCACCCACCAACCTTGGAGGCGGCCGGGTTCGTGGTTCTCTTTGTATCTAGTTTTTTCATTTTCCTTAGTCATCTAGCCGCTGACCACCTAAACCACTTCCCCACCCAAAACCTCCGGCCATCATAGCCTCCTCCCTCACTCCACCAAAACTCCCCACTAAGACCCACCATGCTGCCGGGCCTATTCCTTCCTCTTCTCCTCCATCCTTGCTTACATTGATTCATTTTCTAATTGGGTTGATTAATTTAGGTAACCCAATAACTTGTCAAATTCAAATAAATTTGAATTTGGAAAGTTATCTAAAATATCATTGCTATTTTAGGAAACTTTCCAAATCCGAGCCTATTGAATTAGAGTTAAATTAGGATGAAATATTTCATCCTAAATTAATTCCATAACTTAAGGAAGCATTAAAAGCTTCCTTAATCTCTCTCCCTATACCATTAAGCTGCCGGCCCCCCTTGTAATTAGATTTGGATTTGTTTCCTAAAATCAACCTCCTCTCTTGGAAATAATTCAAACTTCTCCACCTCCTTGGCCGAAAATTCCTAACCCCCATTATTTGATTTATTTCCAAAGGAGAAGCTCTCCTTTTGGAAATATATTAAAACCTCCACCATCCCCTAATACCGCTGGCCCCCTCTCTCCTATCCTCCCATATCTCTCTCTTTCCAATCTTCCTCCCCCACATTAAATCCTTTCCCCTTTGCATCCTAAGTAAGGTTCTCCACAAAGATTTTGGCAAGGGATTTTTTTCATCCTTTCTCCAACCTTTGAAGGCTTGAAAGAACATTTTTCTTTCAAGAAGAAATTCTTGAGGAAGACTAGAGAAAAAGGGGACGTCATCTACAACACATCCACCCTTCGACATGATGTATGGCCGATCCAGATCTTGATTACGGCATCGCCTACGAAGAACAAGGGTTTGTTAGCATCCTTCACTCCACCTTCTTTGACATCAATCCTAATATCGACAACACCGTCGAGGAGTACGTGGATCGCATTATGGATACCCCTGTCGAGGCCGTAGAAGAGCAACTTGGCACCGTTCAGTGGAGGATTGCAACCCAATCGTGATAAAGGTTTACCAATCTTCCTTCTCTCGTATTTTCATTATCTAACTTGCTCTTGTGGTTTGATTGATTCATGAAGATATTGTTCCCCTATTTCTGCCAAGCCTAGTAATCGTAAGACTTGAGTTTGGTCTCTATGCTTCTAATCTCATTGTTAGCGTAGGGATTTTGTTTGAAAGTTATAATTTGCATGTTATTGATATTATATGTTATTTTGATAAATAAAGCATTTGGCAAGTAGCTTAGCTTAAACTTAGGCACCCCTCTCTCATTTTCTATTGTAGTTTTGGGCTGCTAATAGTTTTAATCTTAATTGTTTATTTCAAGAAATCATGCAAGTTCTTATTGCATCCATCTTAAGCATTGTAGTCCAGCATCAGGGTACCCAGTGATCTAGATTTACGATGGAAAATTTTGCAAGAAGCTCATCATGCTGAATACACAATTCATCCAGGCAGTACCAAAATATATAGACTTGAAAGTAATATTCTGGTAGCCAGGTATGAGGAGAGACGTTGAATATGTAACTAGATGTAAAGCATGTCAAATGGTGAAAGCTGAACATCAGCGGCCTAGTGGATTACTGCAATCACTACATGTCCCTGAGTGAAAGTGGGAAGAAATTGCAATGAATTTTGTTATGGGATTTCCTCGATCTAAACAAGGTCATGACATCATTTGGATAATTATTGATGGACTAACAAAATCAGCTCATTTTTTACCTATCAAGCAAACTGATTTGGTAGACAAATTGGCACGCCTGTATGTGAAAGAAATTGTTAGATTGCACGGTATTCCAAAAGTTATTATCTCTGATAGATATGGTAAATTTATTTCTAGGCTGTGGAAAAGCATTCATGAAAACTTGGGTACAAATCTGCACTTCAGTATAGCTTTTCATCCTCAGACTGATGGTCAATCTGAAAGAATCATTCAGGTACTGGAAGACCTGTTAAGATTATGTGTTTTAAATTTTAGAGGTAGTTGGGAGGATCATATACTATTGATCGAATTTGCTTACAACAATAGCTATCAAGCAAGTATACAAATGGTGTCATATGAAGCACTTTATGGTAGAAAATGCAGAACTCCCTTAATTTGGGTTGAGGTAGGAGAAAGACAACTAATAGATTTAGAGTTAGTTGATGAAAGAACAGAGAAAATTAGATTAATCAAAGATAGATTAAAAGCTGCCCAGAATCGCCAGCAAAAGTATTATGACCCCATGCACATAGCAGTAGAGTTTGAAGTGGGTGACTTTGTATTCTTGAAGGTTAAGCTTGTGAAAGGTACATCTAGATTTGGTCAAGGCGGCAAATTGAATCCTAGATATATAAGACATTTTGAAATTACTGAAAGAATTGAAAATGTTTATTATAGACATGCTCTTCCAACAGACATGTCAGATATTCATAATGTTTTTTACGTGTCACTGCTAAGAAAATGTGTTACTAATGCCCATCAGAGAATTTCACATGATGAAATTGATCTACAAAAGAATCTGATATATACTGAAGTACTAGAAAGACTAATAAGTTTTAATATTAAACAGCTTAGAAACCGTTAAATCCCTTATGTCAAAATGAAATGAAAATACATACCAGAAAAGAGGCAACTTGGGAGAAAGAAAAGGACATTAGATTGAAGTTTATTTGATGGTCCTTAAAACAATAAATTTTGAGGACGAAATGTCAACAAGGAGATGTGGATTATAATACCCAATGTTTTGTTAAATATAAGCATGAATTTTCTTCAAATTAATAGCATATCCATATTTAAACTAGGAGCTCAATAATATACTTCTATTTTCATCTCAATTATTGGCATTTCAATTTCACATTTTATTAACTGTAGCTATCATGACTTATTGCAAGATCAATCAACCATTTATTTAAATGCATCACTGTAGCAAATCCACTTAAAATAACATGCAGAGGCTGGATGTAATCATACGGCAGGGAGTTGAGAAAATTGTGGTAGTGAAAATTTGTGGCAGAGCATTAGTATTAGTTTAGTATTATATAATAAAAGTTAAGTTAAAATCTTTGCATTGGTTTTCATTTTTCCTAACCGACATTCTCTAGAGGCGGCAAGGTCAGGGAGCTCAAGCATTAGGCTATAAGAGGAAGTGAAGCTGTTGTTTTGGAGAAAAAAAAAGAATTCAAAAAATAAAAGGGAGAATGAGAAAAGAGAGGTGAGGGAAGAATTTTGAATGGAATGAAAAAGAGTTTAATTGAAGTGGTATACAAAAGGAGAAAGAATCAGAATACTTTAGGTGAACCAGTTTACCCCACTATTCTGGAAGATGCTGTGAGATACCCAAACGAGGTAATAAGAATTAGTAAATGTTCTTTTATTACACTTCATCTTTATTATGCTTATGACCGCAATTATATTTCAGTTTATTTTAGTTTATTTTGTATGAACATGGATGAATATTTATGAAACTATTTATGTAGAGAGTAATATTTATCAATGTTAACGATTTTGTAAACATAAAAGGATAAATATTCATAAACTAATGAATGATCAAAAAGGGCAGCTAAAGCGCAGCAAAAGCTCAGCATCAAAAAGAGCAGCTAAAGGGCAGTTAAAGCGCAGTAGCAAAAAGGGTAGCTAAAGCGCAATAGCAAAAAGGGCAGCAAAAGGATAACAAAAGGGCAACTAAAGAACAACTAAAGAGCAGCTAAAATACAGCAAAAGGGCAGCAAAAGAGCAGCTAAAACGCAGTTATGTCATTAGGGCTAAAAAGGATGACCATATAGAAAGTAAAATAAGTTATAAATGGGGAACTGGGGAATAAGCCCGCACAAGTAAACGTGAAAGATCCAACGAGGTAAGCCTACACTCTCAATTCTAGAAGTTGGGGAAATTGGACTCAACCCTAAATGAGATAACAACTTCTATTCTAAAAGTTGGGAGGTTGGACCCAACCTTGAATTAAAAAGGTGAAAAGGTGCGAAAGCTTATAGCCATTATATGACTTGTTCAAAGATATTGAACAGTTTTGACAAGATGAATAATACTGTTAGGCTCAATATGGCATTTCAATATGTGTTTTAACTATGTTAGCATTATTAAGCATTTCTTAATTATTTATTATTATTTTTTATAAATTATTTGTGTATTTCATTGAGCCTAGTTCATTAGCAGTGGTTGTACTACAGGAAATGGAAAGAAGCCCTTGGGATAGTAAAAAGAGGTGATCGTTTTTTTGGTGTAAATACGTTTTGGGTGTACAAAGAGATCTAAAATAAGATCTGAATGCTAGATGTAAAGACTTTTGGATATATGAGTAAATTTTAAAAGTTTTAGTAGAGTTATGTATTTACTTCAATTATATTTGATGTTCATTAAAGGACATTATATGTTTTTCATTATTAATTATGGAATTTAATAGGTTAACAAGTTAGGAGAGTCAAAATAGATTTATTTTTACTCACTATATTCTAAAAATAGTGGCTCAAAATGGGTGTTAATAAAAAGGAACCGATTTAGATTTTCCTTCTCTGTTATACTCTAGGTTGACCGTTAGGGGGTAGGCCAAACTAGGTTATTACACTTGTCATCCCCTTAATATAATCCATTCTCACCATATGTTTCCAATTTTTACCCACATTTGTATTGGCGTATTCATATTTTTCAAACTCAAGTTGGGTAATGGCAACTCTCCTAGTCCACACACTCATATCCATACACCATAGTTAATATAATTGTTGTTCTATAAAAGTAACTTTTAAGTTACCATGATATTCTAAAACTATTTAATACTCCACAAGTGCATTTTTATTTAACCATTGCAGAGAGGTATGTCGAAGTCAAGGATAAAGTAGCTGCTGAAGTCGATAATCAGGCGAAGATGAAATTTTTTATGGGAAAAAAATCATTACATACACTACAGGCATAAAAAACGAACCATTATTACGGGAAGCAGGAGAAGAGGAAGCAATGAAAGGGAGTTAGGGAAATAAATCGTTACCTTTGCGGAGAGGTACGTCGGTATTTCAAACGACGGAAAGGTGGCTACTGAAGTCAGCGTTTCAAACCCCCTCAATCTCACATGAATCACTTGCGATGAGAAGCAGGAGAAGAAGATGAAGCAAACAACGAGAAGAAAGTAGAGGTATGAAAGGAAATAAATTGTTACCTTTGCCTCCAAGTACAATGAACTCGACCGAACTTGACTGTCGAATTCGGTGGAGTTCCCTTTCGTCTTTCAGTTCTCACACAAAGTAGATACTCTAATCCTATATGCGACCCTTATATGTCTCCACCGCTCGGTGGTACATACATATAAACTAAGGCGGTACCTTTCTACTCCTCGAGGTGTTACGATCCGATGCATACACCTCGTGTGAAAAAATCACATGCTCTGCCCGACCCTTCGAGACTTGAGCCTCAACGTGCATAGCTTCCGCCATAACCTGAGGCACGCATCAATGCATACACCTCACCCGCCTTTTTATTCCATGCATGTAACATGTACAAATTTGAGTTAGTTTGAAAGATGACAAAACAAAATGGAAGAGTTAATTGCTTCTGATGTAGTCCATGTCCAAGTGGCTTATGGCCAAGATCTCAATAATGTGGATCAACCAACATGGATATGCTGCCAGCACCAAGCTTGAAGGAGGCATGGACATCCGACCATACTACTTTTATTGGCTTCATCGCTTCATTGATTTCTCGATAAAGGTATGTTAAGATAGCACTAAACAAGAGTACTGCAAAAAAACCTAAGGTTTTCCAACAGCGGAAGATATTGTAGATACAAAAGATGCCCAAAAGTGTCTGACAACAGAAAGAAGCCTAAGATTAGGAGTATGTATGCTCGAACATGTCTTGAAAGTTCTAACCCAGATAAATTCAAATACAACAAATGAGCAAAAATCCATCTAAGTCATCGTAATGACAAGCATATCTTCACTTAAGCCTTTCTCAACTGAAATGTTATTATTAAATTTGGGTCATCGAGATGAAGATTTGTAACCTCTAGGCCAGGATGACTTCCTAGGAGCTCATCATAGCAATCGTCACCTGGTCCGACTGTAACAAGCAACACAAATGCACGCCCATAAGAATTTATTATACCCAATACGATAGTCAACATTCTTCAGTGTGACTATCATCTGACTGACTGGTAAGTGGAATGTGTTGATCTGGGGACACCAATTCTCCACTAAATTGGTAAGTAAGTAATAATCTAACTTGATGAAGTGGAGGTGTTTAACAATCAATTCCTACTTATGCAAGGAATGTGATAAAATGAGGGCAGTATACTTGCCATTCCCTAGCCACAAGCATGTGGTTAGCTACTTCTATAATTGTTACCAATAAAGGTAAATGGAAAAAAACTAACACGAACAAATATGAAAAGTAACATAAACACATATATCTTATAATGGAGAGAGGAGTTACAATATCATATCTAAATGTGCAACCCTGTGTGAACAACATAGGCATGCTATGCTAGGGTGAAACTCTGGAGGTGCAAGCTCCATAGGCTCGCTCGACATCTTATCTTGTTGTCTTCAGCTGCATCAAGTTCTCGAGGGCCCCGCTTCATCCATCCTACATAAGAAGCTTAAGGAATGTTTAGCAAAAATATATATATAGAAGTTAAAAGTACAATAATAAAAGAATTATGCGCAATTTCATTGAATTCTTTTTAAATCTTGGGCATGTCGATTTGTTATGCTCAGATGTTTGGCAGTGTGAGCACATCCTACTACTTAGTCTGTGTTCATCCATGGTATTTATAAATCTTCTCATACTTTGTCTACCACTTCTTACATAAATGAGAGGTAACATTTCAACAAGACCATCAGCTTAGACAAAACCCAAACCATGTAACTCATTCGAAGCATTAAACATGAAATATAAATGTGCAGGTCTTTCGGAAGATATCAATTGTGTGGTATTGTAAAACAAAATTGTAATGATTACGTCCTTTTCTAAGAACGGAGATAACTCGTGAGCAGGGCAAATTATAGGTTTTTGATAGACTACACATGCAACTACATTCTCCAAAATTGCTGAACTGTACACGATATGATATGCTTGAGCTGGTGAATGCTTGAGCTGGTTCCAAGGAAAAGCATACAACAGTCTCATATATCTGTATTACACATTTATTCTTGGTGAAAACGAAGAGTCATTTGCTTGAAGTAAATTCGATGCATCATTAGAGCGCCTAACAATCAAAGAGACTGCAATGTAATAAATAGCTTGAACTAGTGCTTGAATAGGCAAACCACATGCATACTTCAATACATTGTTTAAATTCTCTAAGGCATGCTGTCCCATTTAAATCCACCACAATTACTTAAGACCAAGTCCCATTTAAATAGATCTCTCTGAATCAACCAATCATATGCCTCTGCATTCATAATTTTTATTTCTTTTAATTCAGAATTAAAGATAGAAACATCGTCACTGTTCTCTGCACAGTGCATCTTATAACACAATCCATTAAAACATTTAGTGCAACCATTATAAATAATGATTTCTTAAATTTTCATGCAAATGGTGTAAATAATGGCGATATACATCCTATAAAAATAATTCACAGCAACCAGGACTAAGTCCAAAATATCTATCAGAAATTATATATGTCTCTATGAGACCGTATAGGCATTACTAAGTCATTCAATGTTCTCAAAAAACATATCCATGAATCATTACTTTTGCTCTCAATAATGATAAATGATAAAGGGGAATAAATCATTATTTGCGTTCATATAAATTGCGGACAGTAATATTCCCCCATATTTTTCAGGCAAAAAAGTATCATCTATACTAACCACAGACCGAATGTCCAACTAGATTTAAATGGCACAAAGGCCCAAAACTTAAAATGGAAACAGTGATGGTCAATTGTATCAATTGTATATATAATACCAAAAAGAGTGCTATGCAGAGCTTCCATAAATCTATAGATAGAACGATATGACTCCTCCAATCTATCAAAAATAAACATGCTTTAATGTACAATATTCTAATGTTAAATTTAAACTCCATCTGTCCTATAATCTTCTTCAACTTTATATCTATATATTGGAAAATTGCGATTGTAATATAGTGATAAATAAATATTGAAGTATAATTAAATAAATCAGCATTTAAAATTGGATGAGTTTGACTATAATAAATATCAATACTAGATATTCTACAAACATTATAAAATCGTTGACTCCTAGAAGCATGCAAATGCCAAGAATATAGTTTACACGGGTCATCATGCAGCACGCAATCAACAATTAATCTCCTCTCGTTTAATGCATTCTTTCGGTTTCTCACATTTTTGGTGGTGGACTAACTAATTGTTGCAATTTGAAGATCATTTTGTTGGTAAATATCATGTCAGCTGCAAGATTGGGGAGAATAACTCCATCATTGATTCTATCATTATTTTATGTTAGAGGATCGTGCATACATTCTGCTTCCCATTCTTGTGTTGATTTGCTCATGTGCATGACAATATTATTTTCCAACACTGCATCAGCTGTTTCAATGTTATTTGAAGTGTTCTAACAAATTAGTTGAGGTCGTCATCTGCAACATTATTATCTGCATCATCATAGGCTTCCCTTCTTCTACGCAACTTGAATAAGTGCCCAAGTTATCGTCCATTGAATTGTATCATCATTAAAACATGTGTGACAAATGTTCCAGGTCTAGACGACTGTCTCATTGAGACGAACTAATGATATATATTGTTGATCAAAAATGTATGCGTTATCGAGTAATAATTATTTATAATCTCACGTCTCTACTTGCGTATTTGTGGCACAGATAATTTCATTGTGTCTTATTGCAATATGGGTTGAATTGTTAAACTAAAATGACAATTTTGCTTCCACATAATAAATAGCAGTTGTTGTCAAGCCACCGATAAAACAATTTGATGCACCTCATCATCTAAAATATGGGCCATCATAAAACCACCACTAATAACAATGACTGATAAGGTCTACTGTTTGGATAGAATTATCGTAACTTATAGCTTGCATAGCTCTATGTTTAAGCCTTTTCAAATTTGTGGAAACTATAACCTAATTGGAATGAAGTTTGCCCCCATTTTAACTAGGATTAATTACATCTATGACTTCACAGTCAAATACAAGCATTTAAAAAATATGGTATATAAAATAATAGAAACGTATCAAGAAAATTTACATTAGGAAATAGCCTTTGATATTTACTCTAAACATTTAAACATAGATTGTTATCATGACTACATTTTAGACCGTCATAGAAATTTCAATAATGTTGGCAACACAGTGATTGTGCCTGAATGAATTTATTACTACAAAAAAATAGTGACTGATACTAATTTAAATTAAGTTAAATAAATACTTCTAAATTAAAATTAAATTACTATTCTATACACGATTTAGTATCAAACAATAATATCACAACAAAATAACTAATAAGATAACCATAAACAAAAATACCTCTAGATGAAGGCTACCTCTAACCCCCTCAATTTGAAAAACAAACAATAACAACAACAACAACAACAAGCCTTTATCCTACTACGTGGTGTCAGCTACATGAATCTTTATTGTCCATTATGTCCTGTTAAGAGTCAAATTCTCATTTAAATCTAAAAAAAAAAGGTCATTTCTAATATTTTCTAACCAAGTCTTTTTAGGTTTACCTCTACCTTTATTAATACATGCAAAATCTAATACATCTACTTTCCTAACTGGGTCATCGGAAGGTAGCCATTTTATGTAACCAAACAATCTAAGGTGACACTCTAACCTTATCTTCAACTAGAGCTACTCCTACCATTTCACGTATATGCTCATTTTGTATCATGTCTCTAAAAGTAAAGCCACTCATCCACCTGAGCGTCCACATCTTTGCAACACTTAACTTAATATTATGCTTCTCTTTTAATGGCCATCATTCTGCACCAAAAAGCATTGCAGGTCTCACAGAATTTTCCCTTAAGTTTAAGGGGGACTTTTCTATCATACAAGAAGCCTGATGCATTCCTCCACTTCAATCATCCAACTTGAATTCTGCTAATAATATCCCCATCTATTTCACCTTCATTCTGAACAATAGACCAAAGATATCTAAAATGTGTACTCTTATTAATGACCTGATTGTCCAAAGTCACAAACTCTTCACTAGATCTATTACTACTAAAATTACACTCCATACATTCAGTTTTAGATCAACTAAAATAAAAACCTTTAGACTCTAAGGTTGACCTCCGTAATTCAAGTTTACCTTCAACTCTCATTGTAGTATTATTAACAAGAAGAATATCATCAGGAAAAAGCATACACCAGGGTACAACCTCTTGCAAATGTCTAGTAAGAACATCCATGACTAAAACAAAAATATATGGGTTTAAGGCTAATCATTGATGTAATCCAACAGAAATAGGAAAATACTTGGTCAAAACACCTTGTGTTTGAACACAAGTAACAGCACCTGCATATATATCCCTAATGACTTGAATATAAGCATTAGTAACTCCTATCTTTTCTAAACTTTCTATAGCACTTCTCTTGGAACTTTATCATTTGATTTCTCTAAATCAATAAATATCATAAGCAAATCCTCCTTATTCTCTCTATGCTTCTCCATCAAACCGCTCAATAAATGAATAGCTTCCATAGTAGACCTACCCGGCATGACTCCAAATTGATTTTGAGAAACATTAGTATCACGTTGTAACATATGTTCCACAATTCTCTCCTAAAGTTTTAAAGTATGACACATTAACTTAATTCCTATATAATTCACTCAATGTTGTGCATCAACTGTATTCTTAAAAATAAGAATCAACACACTAATTCTTCACACATCTGGCATCTTTTAGTCAACAAAATAATATTAAAAAGTTTAGTAAGCTGATAAATTTTTTCATCTCCTAAGCATTTGCACACCCCTATTGGAATATGATCAGGTCCAATAGCTTTTCCACACTTCAATTTTCTTTAAAGCCTCTCAAACTTCGATTTGACTGATACATCGATAAAAACAAAAATCTTTATTTTCATTTAGAATATTAAGGATATTAAAGTCGATCATAATTTCACAATCTTCATTGAAAAGTTTAGCAAAATATCTCATCCACCTTTATTGAATATCTTTTTCAAATAAAAATATTTCTTGATTTTCATCCTTAATGCACTCACTTGCACTAAATCCTTACTACTCATATCTCTTTGTTTGGCTAAATTATACATATATCGTTCAACCTCGTTAGTACCTAATTTATTATATAAAACATTAAAAATCAAAATATTTGCATCGCATATTGCTTTCTTAGACTCCTTACGAGCATATTTATATATTTCACAATTATCAAAGTTTTTACATCTAAACCAATTTTTATAATAATTCTTCTTATTTTTTATCTGTTGACCTTCGTATAATACCCAAAGGAAGATAAAAATAACAACAAAAAAATACCTCGCATCTCGTCGGATCCACGAATCCCACTAAACCGGCGCCGCGAACGATCACTTCTCCGCACTTCCTGCGTGAAATCGGCTCTCGATCGCTGCCCCATTCGCGTCGTTAAATACCCGAGCGAACGAAGCCTTCGGGACGATTCCAGTTCGCAAGCTCCCGAGCTCCAGCTCCCCCATCCACGGCAAAATCTCCTCAGATCCACTGCCCTCTCCCGTCCGATCCCCCCTCAATATCGATACTTCTCCTCCCAACCTCCTCCCATCCGACTCCTTATCCCGAAACTCAAGCTCCAGCAAGAAGCCCGTCGCCTCTTCCCTAGTCCTCCCAGAGCCCTGCTCGTGCCGATCCAGAGAGAGAAAGAGAGAGAGAGAGAGAGATTTCTCTCTAACCTTGCAGTAGATCCCTCACCTGACGCAGCCCCTTCCAGTCGGTCGAAAGTTCCGACATTTTGACCGTGAGCAACAGAGGGAGCTCTGCTCATTATAAAGGAGATTTTCGCCCCTTTGTTGTTGTCCAACTTCGCTTCTGGGACGACTTATGATGAGGGCATCAGATTCCGACATGTGTACCATCGC